>NW_011495023.1:15630369-15636527 GCF_000754665.1 Bison bison bison
CCACGTGGCCTTTTTGGCAGTTTCCTCTGACTTTGCTCCCTCTCTTGAATCCCAGCCTTTGCTTAAAACCAAAGGATCAGCTGTAACCAAGAGCTGGTTTTTCTATTAATATCGAGCTGCTCTTTCCCCTTGCCCAAACTTACTGCCCTTCCTAGGATTGCTTAGTGAGCGTAAAATCCCAGGAGAGTGCCTGCTCACTGAAGCCATCCTACACAGACATGAACAGGCCCATGTTATAGATGATTCACACAACTTAACATCTGATTTTATATTATCATATCATATATTATTCCCAATATATGGAGTATATTTCTCTAATACTTTGGCCACCTGATGCAAAGAACTGACTCACTGGAAAAGACCCTGATGCTGAGAAAGATTGAAGGCAGGAGGAGAAGGGGACGACAGAGGATAAGCTGGTTGGATGGCGTCACCGACTCAATGGACATGAGTTTAAGCAAGCTCTGGGAGTTGGTGATGGACAGGGAAGCTTGGCGTGCTGTATTTGTCCACGGGGTCGCAAAGAGTGGGATATGACTGAGCAACTGAACTGAGAATTGGAATCCTAATCCAGCTTCTGACATATAAAAATGTGTGCTGTTAAATAGTATGTCTTTTTATCTGATAGAGTATCTTTCTTTTTTTGGCCACGCTGCTTGGCTTATAGGATCACAGTTCCCCAACCAGGGGCTGAGCTAGAGTGCCACCCCACCGCACCCCAGCCCACCTCCCCGCGCCAGGCAGTGAAAGCACTGAGTCCAGGGAACTGAACTGCCAGGGGAGCCCAACAGGCTATTCCAATAAAGTCAGAGTTTATTTTTCTGTACAGTACATTTCATATAAGAAAATATTGATATTTTATGGCATCAAATAACAGATTAATTAGAGTGATTTGAAATTATGAAATGTTTATTTTTCTCTATCAGTGTGTTTGTTTCTTAAAGAGTGAGTGTAAGTGAGGGAAATAAACAATGTGTTTTTTTAAACAAACATAAATAAGAACGTTTTAAGATTATCAGAGATCCTTCTTTTTTTAGCCACTCCAGAAGGCATAACTGCAGAAATTACATGGGAGTTTTATGGCTTTAGTAAAACCAAGAGACTTGATTTTATTTAAGAAAAGGAAGAAAAATTTTTAAGATTATTTTTAGGTTTGGTCATAAGTGAATAAGTACAATGTATGTACTATCACTTCTTCCCAAACTAACCGTGTTATAGTATTTTCCTGTTACCTTAAAAATGCATTCATACAAACCCTAAAGTTTTATATATATGTGTTTTTTTAACCATTTAAAAAAATTGAAGTATAGTTAATTTACATTTATATTAGTTTCAGGTATATTGCAAAGTGATTGTTTATATACACACACACACACACACACACACACACACACACACTCATTCTTTTTCAGGTTCTTTTCCATTAAAGATTATGTAAGATATTGTATATAATTCCCTCTTGTATACAGTAGGACCTTACTGTGTATACGTAGTAGTGTGTATATGTTAGTCCCAAAGTCCTAATTTGCCTCTCCCCTCCCCACTGTCCCGTTTGGTAACCATAAGTTTGTCTTCTATGTCTGAGGCTATTTAAAATTTAAAATTTTTGATGGGATAAAAGTATTAATAAAAGCAATGTATCAACAGCCAAGTCTTGGTTGCAACATTTACTGGTAGGAAAGTACAATAGATAAACCTGTTGTTTTTGATAGAACAGGGGATGGTCAAATGTAATCTGAGTTTGTGGCTCTTTTTCAGCCTTATTAGTTTATCACACAGAGTCCTTAGCCCCCTTGGAGTGGTAAGTCATTTGATATCTGTTCTCTGACTATTTTATAGTAGATTAAATGATAGTACCTAAATGCAGTACTTCTAAAGCCAAATGGGTCCCTTTATAATTTGCTTTTAATTGAAAGTCTATTGCTTTCTTTGAGGGAAACTCATAATACTAATTATTTCTATAGGAAGATTATTTTGGCTCCACATTTGGTAAATGGAGTGTCAGAGGTAAACAAAGTGTTGAAAGTCCAGGGGAAGAAGTAACAGATTGTAATGTTTTTCTATTGCCCATTCAACAAGATAATGCAGTACTTCTTAGAGAAGAGTACACTTTCCCCTTTGCTGTGAGCCTCTGCACCTGCGCATGATGAAGAGTAGTGAGCTGCGCAAGGAGGCAGAGGCTCCATCCTGCATATTCAGGTGCCTGGGTGTTGTCAGTAGTTAAGTCACTAGATGAGCTTTCATCTAGCACAGGACTTGGAAGAGTAAGAGAAGTGAGGAAATGTGCCCTTCCTTCCTTGACTTGGCTCAGAGGTTAAAGTGTCTGCCTCCAATGCGGGAGACCTGGGTTCGATCCCTGGGTTGGGAAGATCCCCTAGAGAAGGAAATGGTAAACCACTCCAGTATTCTTGCCTAGAGAATCCCATGGACGGAGAAGCCTGGTAGGCTACAGTCCACGGGGTCGCAGAGAGTCGGACATGACTGAGCGACTTCACTTTCCCCTTCCTTGACTTACCCAGTTGTAGCTTCCGAATAATCCTAGCCCCCACGATGCTGTCACTCATTTCTTCAGCTGATTAAAGTCCTTTCTGCTTCTCTGTTAGTATTCTGAGTCCTCCCCTGAGTACCAGCCAGAACTCAGTCATTCATGGGAAAGGCAAGACAACAAGGAGGAATTAAACTACAGTAGAAAGACCATGGGGTTCTGGAGTCAGACCTCAGTCCAAATCCTACTTCCACTATTTTGAGCAAGTGATTTTCCTTACTGAGCCTCACTTTACCTATGAAATAGGTGTTAATTGATATGGTAATATGCCTTCATAAGTCAGAGAAGAACAAATATTGTGTATTAACATTATATGAAATCTGGAAAAATGGTACGGATGAGCCTGTGTACAGGGCAGTAGAAGCACAGAAGCAGAGAAGATGTGTGGGCATGGTGGGGTGGCGGCGAGGGTGAGGGTGAGGGGTCGGGGTGAATTGAGAGTAGCGTTAACATGCGCCTTTCACCAGGCATAAAACAGACTGCCAGTGGGGCGCTGCTGTGCAGCACATGGAGCTCGGACCTAGAGCGGTGAGATGGGAAGGTGGGGGACCTTAAGAGGGCAGGGATATATGCATACTTAGAGCATGTTATAGTCCAGCAGAAACTAACACAACACTATAAAGCAATTATATAGAAAAGGAAAATAATATGCTTTCAGAATGAAGATTAAGTATCTGATTTGGGGTCTAATTTTTAATGAACTTCCCTCTTCTGTCATTTTCACCATGTAAATGGTAGAGTAAGCTTTGTGTGTGCCAGTGATCCACCAGACTGCTGCATCTCAAAAATTAAACAGCACAGATCAAGAATCTGCAAACTTTTCATAACCAGTCAGATAGTAAATATTTTAGGCTTCTCAGGCCTTACAATCTCTGTCACACCCACTCTGCTATTGTTGAACAAAAGCAGCCATGGGTGATATGTAAATGACCCAGTTCGACTGTGTTCTAATAAACCATTTACAAAAACAGGTGGTGAGCCAGATTTGCCCCTCAGGGAACAATGTGCCAATCCCTCATCTGTATTACTGTCTGTAAAAGGGAGCTCTGTTGCCAGAGATTTCGTAGTCTTAACACAGCCCTCCTTTTTAAAAATAAACTTAGTGAAAAACCAACTCACTATGAGTTGAACACTGGAACCAGGAGGCTATATTTCCCCAAACTGATGAAATCCATTATTGTAGAAGACTTTGTTTTTTGTATACCCCAGTTAAACCTTGTAACATTATTTTAATATTTACCTTTTTATTACTGAAAAGTAAAAACTGGGTCCCACCAAACATTTAATAAATCACACTAACAACAGTCAGTGCGTAGTTAGGAAATGTTGACTGCTGGATTTATTCATTTGGAAAATCATGGTGCATTTTGGCAAATGTGAAACCACCGAGAATCCTTCTCGGATTCTTCTCTAACAGTGAAGAAACTGTTAGCCTTGTCTGTCACTGTCTTTTAGCAAACTGTTTAATCATGTAACACCTAGTTATGTCCGTAGAACCATTATTCAGAAGATCGTACTCTGAGGCTTGTCCTGTTGTCACTGACTTAGGAGTTCATGCAGTTACTTGGCAGCAGTTCTGGAAGAACTTAACATCTCTTACTCTTGCTTATAGAGTCTACTTCCCAGCCCCCCTACCCAATTTCCTTTTGCTCTTAGTTTAAGGGAAGCAGTTATTATAGTTGACCCGGGAACAGCTTAGGTTTGAACTGTATGAGTCTACTCATATGTGAATTTTTTTCTATAAATATGACACCACTATAGATCGGTGGTTAGTTGAATCCATGGATGCAGAACCCCGGATGCAGGGGGCCCACTGTAAAGTTATACTCTAATTTTCTTTTCTTTTTAATTAAAAAAAATTTTTTTTCAATGATTTTTTTTTCTCAAAGTTATATCTGGATTTTCAGTTGATGGAGAATTGGATTGATGCTCCTGACCCCCAAATTGTTCAGGGATCAGCTGTATTTGGAAAGGAGTTCAAAGTTAGAGCAAAGTTGCAAGAAAAAGAGGAGTACATCCATGTACACTTATTGTTAACATTGTGTCTCATTTGCTTTGTCTGTTTTTCCACACACCCTTTCTGTCTTACGTACACACACATACACATACACACCCACACACACACACACCCACACACCCACCCACTCCGACACACAAAATTTTTTCCCCAAACACACACACACAGATTTTTTTGAGGTTAGTTGCTTATATCATGGCTCTTTACCCTTAAATATTTTAACAAGTGTTTCACCTTTTGTGATGTAGACATTTTTGAAGATTAGAGTCCCTTTGATTTTTTTTTTTAATAGGGTGATCCCATTTTGGGTTTGTCTGATATTTTCTCTATTAGATAGGTGTTGTGTTCTCCATTAGATTCAGGTGTTGCTAGCACATTGTATAAGGGATGCTGTATTCTCACGTATCACCTCTGGAGGCATGTAATACTGTTTGCCTCTCGTTGGTACTGTTCATTCTGGTCGTCCAGTCAGGGTGTGGCCTGGTTTCCCCACTGTGTGGTTGCTACTTTTCCCTTGCAGCTGATAAGCAATTTGGGGAACCTACGTCCTTTTGAGAGTGGAGTATCTTCTTCCTGACCTTGGTCTTGGTCTTGGTCTTGGTGTGCTTTCCTGCCTGCTATGCCCTTCCTTTCTGGTATATGTGAGGCAGGTAGCTTAGGGCTGAAACTCCTGTCAGGAAATTTTTTTCTGGATTCAGAGTTGTTTGGTTTCCAATAAACATCTTAATTGAATAGATATTTAGAAAATCACCTGTACCTCTTTTGTATGTTACCGTCGTGATAGTGTCATATACCTGTTTTCAAAGACTCTCTAAAAGAGAGATATCCTAGTAGAATTATGAAGAAATGATAGATTCGGGTGGACTTAAAGACAGGGGTGGTGATGGACAGGGAAGCCCAGCTTGCTGCAGTCCATGGGGTCACAGAGTCGGACACAACTGAGCACCTGAACTGAACTGAAAGATGGGGTGCGGGGTGTCCCATATAGGTGTAATTGGAAAGTTCTGTTAGACACGCCCTGTGGCTGGAATGTGGACATTCAGGGTAGAATGTGGTAAGGTGTTAGACTGGCAAAATTAGCTAGAGCTCAGTCATAAAGGACTCCATTTGCCTTGCCAAGATCGTAAAGGCAACAGAAAGCCAGTGATTAAGTGTGAAAGTGTGGACAGCCAGGGAAGCCCTGTTCCTCTTTTAGAAAGACCACTGGCAATAGCCACAGAGGGAAGTGGACAGTAGTATGATGCTGGAATAAGAAGGCTGACTGCAGCCTGGCTGTGACAGTGGGATGAGAAAGCACTAAAAAATGGGCCAAAGAACTAAATGGACATTTCTCCAGAGAAGACATACAGATGGCTAACAAACACATGAAAAGATGTTCAACATCACTCATTATCAGAGAAATGCAAATCAAAACCACTATGAGGTACCATTTCACACCAGTCAGAATGGCTGCGATCCAAAAGTCTACAAGCAATAAATGCTGGAGAGGGTGTGGAGAAAAGGGAACCCTCTTACACTGTTGGTGGGAATGCAAACTAGTACAGCCACTATGGAGAACAGTGTGGAGATTCCTTAAAAAACTGGAAATAGAACTGC
>NW_011495023.1:15636627-15644339 GCF_000754665.1 Bison bison bison
GGAAATAGAACTGCCTTATGACCCAGCAATCCCACTGCTGGGCATACACACTGAGGAAACTAGAAGGGAAAGAGACACGTGTACCCCAATGTTCATCGCAGCACTGTTTATAATAGCCAGGACATGGAAGCAACCTAGATGCCCATCAGCAGATGAATGGATAAGAAAGCTGTGGTACATAAACACAATGGAGTATTACTCAGCCATTAAAAAGAATACATTTGAATCAGTTCTAATGAGGTGGATGAAACGAGCCTATTATACAGAGTGAAGTAAGCCAGAAAGAAAAACACCAATACAGTGTACTAACGCATATATATGGAATTTAGAAAGATGGTAATAATAACCCTGTGTATGAGACAGCAAAAGAGACACTGATGTATAGAACAGTCTTATGGACTCTGTTGGAGAGGGTGAGGGTGGGAAGATTTGGGAGAATGGCATTGAAACATGTATAATATCATGTATGAAACAAGTTGCCAGTCCAGGTTCGATGCACGATACTGGATGCTTGGGGCTGGTGCACTGGGACGACCCAGAGGGATGGTATGAGGAGGGAGGAGGGTTCAGGATGGGGAACACATGTATACCTGTGGAGGATTCATTTCGATATTTGGCAAAACTAATACAATTTTGTCAAGTTTAAAATTAAAAAAATAATAATAATCACTGCCCCTCCCACCCAGGGCTCCTGGGAGAGAAGAGCCTCCAAGGTCAAAAAAAAAAAAGACTTCTAGGCATAAGATGAAGAAGAAATTGATAGGATCTGGTGCCTGATTTGAAAACAGGGACATAGATAGCAAAAGGGAGCTGGAAAAATAAAGACTTCCTGGGTGACTGGATGTATGATGGTGTGATTCACAGAAATTGATAGTACATGAGGAGGGACAGATTTGGAGAGTTGGCAGGTGAGGGGCTGATGTTACATGGGATATATCAGTGAACTTGTAATAAGAGGTCTTTATACATGTGCCTAATGTTCAACAGAAATATGGGCTAAAGAGGAAGATTCTGAATTTGTCATCAGCATAAAAATGGTAGTTAAAGCCGTGATTGTGGATGAAGTTGCAGGAGCGAGTATGTAAAGGGCTAAGGACCAAGCCTTGGTATGGCGTCTGCTTGTATTAGGTTAAATAAGCATGTTTCGTTTTAGATCAGTTTAAACTGGATGTTCAGTTTATTCAGTACTGTTGTTTTAGGGTGCTAATCTTTGTATTTTACTTGAATGTGTGGTAAAAAGGTATTAAATAACAGCAGATTACTGGTTCTCTGGGGGTGCATTGGAGGTATAGAAATCCTCAGCATAAAGTTTGACACAAAACCCAGAGCCTTTTGAGCTTTTTAAAATTTAGTGTTTAGGGGAACATTCTGATGAGATTGTAACCTTTATGAGAGTAGAGAGAGACTAATTTCAGTCCCTTCCCTTTCACATGACCAAACACTACATCAGGTAGGCCTGCTTGTAACAAGGACACTACTGACAGCCTGCGTCCATAAAGGGATATCAGGGGTACAAATAAGGGATAAGGGAAGTACTAAATTGACAGATACTTCACACTGAAGAGAAATAACAAGACTGGAGTGTTTCACTTGTACCTCAGCAAAGGTCTTCTTTTACTGTTTCATTATCTAGAAGTAAAACTAATTTCAGTACAGTAGTTGGGAGAAGCGGAGAGTAATATAGACTGAGAATCTTTTACCATTCATTTCTTGTAGAAAATGTAAGTATCGAACTGCTCTTTTTCTTGCCAAATAGTCTAATCTGTCTTCAGCTAAATAGTCTAATCTGTCTTCAGCTATTTTAACTGTTTATCCTGAGTATTCTAAGTACAAAAGCAAAGTGCATTTGTCTTTTTTATGTTTTTGCTTTCATGAAATTTAATTTTTTTTTTTTTAATGAAATAAACTGTCTCAAACCAGAACAGTTTGTGGACATTAAATAACTGGTGTAATTTCACTGGCTCATTTATTCAACAAATATTTACTGTTTACTTGTACGTGTTAGGCACAATTCTGGATTTGGGGTAAACAAAGCAAAAAATTCCTACCTTTGTGGGCCTTATATTCTGGGAAGAAGAGACAGATAATGAATAAAACAATAAGTAAATTCAGTAGTCTAAGGTGCTATCCAGGAAAATACAGCAGAGCCGGGGAATACAGTAGGATTGAGGGGAGAGGGAAGAGATTCCATACTTTTGTAACATTTTATCATGAAAAATTTCAAACATACAGTGAGGTTTCAAGAATTTTAGAGTGACCACCCATATTCCCAGTAGCTGGATTCCACCATTAACATTTTACTCTACTCGCTATCTCTCCGTCTGTCAGTCCTTCTTATCTTTTAAGGCATTTTGAAGTCAATTACAGGCATCAGTGCACGTGTCCCTAAATATTTCAGCATACATATCATTCATTAGAGTTCAGTATTTATTGACTTTTTTTTTCTTTTGAGGTAAAATTTACATGAAAAGAAATTCACAAATACTTAGTGTATGTTAGCTGGATTGTAACAAATTCTCATGGTTGTATAACCCAACCCCCATGAAGACATGGAGCCTTACCATCATCACAGAAAGCTCTTTCATTCCCTTCCCCATTTCAATCCTTGCCTCCACGCGTCAGAAGTAGTTACTAGGTTTTTTGTTTTTGTTTTCTTCATACCAAAGATTAATTTTGCTTGTTTTTAAACATCACATAAATGGACTAAGAGTATGGAGTCTTGTGCAAAGCTATTTCCCTTCACCCTAGTGTTTTTGAAACTTACTCGAGTTGTGGGTATGTGGTTTATTCCTCTTTGTTGCTGGGTGGTCCTCTGTTGTGTTACTAAACCACAGTTTGTGCACCAGTCCTCCTGAGGATGGATATACTTGGGCTGTTTCCATTTTGAGGCTATTGTGAATAAAACCCATGAAATTCTGATTCAGGTCTTTTTGTGGTCTTGTTTTCATTTCTCCTGGGTGAATACCTCGGAGTGGGATGGCTGAGCCATGTGGAATGTGTGTGTTTTGTTTCATGAGATCTGGTGCTCCTTTTTCTCACTGATCATGTGTGCAGTTGAAGTTGTTCCTCATCCTTATGATTGTACTATGTTGTCAGCCTTTTCGGTTATAGCCATTCTGGAGGGTGCAGAGTGGGAGAGCTGGTAAAGAATTGTCTACAAAGGGGACTTTTGAATCAGGAGTTGAAATTGAGGAAGCAAGCCAATTTCTTATAAGTTTGACAAAGAGTAAGGAATCCAGTTTGACGAGAGCAGAGTGAGTGAAGAGGAGCATAATGCCCGAGAGCAGCAAGGAAAGGGGAATGCCAATCCTACTGGACCTTGTAAGCAGTTTTAAGAACTTTGACTCTTTTTCTGAGTGAGGGTGGGGAATAATTGGACTATTTTGATGTAAGTATGGCATGGCCTGACTTACCTATTTTTAACTATTAGTTTGTTTATTCCCATGAAGACAGACGAAAGTAGAAGAGAAATCAGTCAGGAGGCTGTAATGAGCCAGGCAGGAACTGGGTGTTTGGATGCAGGACCTGGGAGCCCCTGCTGGAGCCCTAGGCATTGCTAGCTGGTTCTTCAAAATGTCACTAGGAGACAGGAGAGAAAGTGATTCAGCTCTCCGGTAGCAAAAAGGCCTGGCTCTCCATGCATAAATAATCAGGGGTTTAAACTTCTTAAGTGGCTTCTTAAAAATGAGTCATCACTTATTTCCCCATAAGGAGTCTTACACAATACTGTTGTTTTTAATAAGCTGTTTTTAATTCAGTAATCTAAAAGGTATAAATGTGGTCTTAATTGTTACGGCTAACTGTTAAAGCCATTATTTGCTTAAATAAATAATGAATATAATTAAATCTTTGCATAGGAATTTGCACAGTATAACCTTGAATAATTGTTTCTGGCTTGGTAATATTTATTAGAACTTCCTATAGAGCAGATAGAAATACCTTTTCCAATTTAGACTTATCTTCATTTTTCTGTAATATTTTATAAAATATGAGTGCCTGCAGTAAAGCAAAATATAGTTCTAGATGCTAAGTAAATTACAAAGATAATTTAGTTCTCATTCTTTAAAGAATTGAGGCCCCCAATACTACAAGAGAATACATCTTTTAAAGGAAAAAATGTAAAGATTGTTAGACTAGCATCTATCTAAGCAGCTCACGTTTTGGACATCAGTGTGTAAATGAATAAATGATTACAGCACAATTTCTTAGGTAGAGAGTGTAGTACTCCAGGAGGCAGAAGAAATTTAAACCAGGTTTTGAAGAACAAGAGGAAATTTAAGGGGCATGGGGTGAAACCTGGTGAATGGTGGTCCATCCCGGTGAACAAAGCACAGAACGGATGTTGCAGACACACTATAGTGCTTCCCTTCCGGTGGATCTTATCTGCGATAGCCACTGTCACTCTCAGCTGACTCAATGAAAATGGTATTTCTGATGCCTCAAATATGTGATATGCCTGTATTGCCAATGCATTTATCAAAAGACTATTAAAAGCCACCTGAAAAGGCAAAAATCTTCTAGGGGTAAGCAAAAATAACAAAGGAAGTAAAAGAAAAAAACATGAATTGTTAGAGGGGAAAGATGGATAAGAAAAAATATATATATTACATATTACAAATAAATAAAAAATAAGTAGCAGAGTGACCTGCTGGACTTGGGAGGAAGTCCCACACTCTTCCAATGCCCTCGGTGAGCAGAGGTAACAGAAGTGGATATTTGGAGCCCACGATTGCAGGGTTCATGGAGACACAAAGATTATTTTTCAGTCTTTTCTGATCCTCCTTTTCATTGTTCACATTGCTATAGATAGAAAATGTTATCTATAATTACTTGGCAGTGTGAGAAACTTTTAAAGTAGCGCGCTTAATCATAAGTTACAATTCATCTGATTCCATTTTATATAAGATTGAATATTAAAAAGTTCTTTAGATTATTTAATTGTATTTACTTTTTTCCCTGTAAGATCAGATTTGAGAGGCGTGCCTCTGTTATTTCATGAAAAATTGCAGTTGTTCTTGGTGCTTTGGTGATTAACTCTGAAACAGCCTAATATGTAAAATATTCTTTAATATAAAGAAACTTTGTATTAAAGTTTCAGGCACCTCCTAAGGTGCCAGACTAGTAAATGGTCTTCAAACACAGCTATTTCCTTTTCTTAAAATGATCTCTTAACTCCTGTTCTTACAGATTTTGGCTTACATGTCACTTTTCGCTAGTGAAAATGATACTCTCCTTGAAATCCCTATCTTATTTATATTTCCCATAACTCACTGTACTTTTCCTTCATAGCACTTATAACACTTTGCAGTTTTTCCTAGGACTATTTTATGACTGTCTGTCATCCCTACTACAATGTCGGGAACCATGTCTGTTTTATTTACCACTGTGTTCTCAAGCCAAGCACACAGTTGGCACTTAGTAAGTACACACTAAATTAATGAGCAGACTCCAGCCCTGCTGTTCGGCTCTACATTTCTAGTTGTTGTCCTGAACCAGCATTTCCCACTCTGTACTATAGAAGCTCTTCATGAACTATTAATAGATTCTGAAACAATGATTCTGTGGTCGTAAATTTGGTAGGACTGAACCCTCCCTCATGAGCAACCAGTTTATGTTAGCGTGTTTAAAACTTTCATTCCTAGAGTTTAAAAATCCAGTGTTCTGTCTCTCTCTCTTTTTTAAACTGTCAGACTCTTTATTAGACTACCTGTTGATAATCTGAAATTAAGTATTCCAGTGAACACAGTTGGGACAGGCTGGCTTACTCAGTGCTGCAGGTAGATGTATTTAAAAGTTTCATTTGATAGATACTATCTTCTGGGAACATCTGACTTTTTATATAATTGTAATTTAGGATAGGATCATCTTAGATATTTAGTAAGAGCATTCAATTTGTAATTATTGGATTCACACCTCATCTTATTCTAATTTATCTCGTGTGCTGCTTGACTTCACTATTTTAATATATCTTCCTACTCAAAGCAAAAATTTCACTTTAACTTAAAATTGAAGTGTTACTTTAATATAATTTAGTGTTTTTTTCCCCCTTAGAAATAAGTATATATAGTTTGGGGTTTTAAGAATAACTTTCTTTGCCTGCAAGTATAATTTTTACTCTTGAACTAAACTTGACTTAAATGGGAAGGGTTTTGCTGAACTAAATAAATTGTATCTTTTAGAAATTACGTTTGTTTTAGAAAACCATGTAGTGAGATGTACTCAATTTTTTTGTGTGTGTCAAAAAGAACTAAAACAGAATTTTAGAAAATAAGGAAAATAAAATTATAGAAGTGTTTCAAAATTGTATCACCTGGAGGTGATCTGTTAACTGGTGTACATACTTTGAAATTTGACGGGAATGTGTGCATGCTTGCACCTTTGTGCTCTTTGTGTTTATGTATATTCAGATACCTACATACATATTTATTTATCCAGTACATATTTAAGCGCCGTGCATTGTGCCTGGCACTATTTTGGGGTGGCTGTTCAGCAGTGAACAAAATAGACAAAAATCCCTGCCCTCATGATGATTAGTTTGGGATGGGAAGGAAGTGGTGACACCAACAAACAAGCCAAATATGTGACATCAGAGGACAGTAAAGGCCGCGGAAGACACAACAGGTAGACGGATAAAAGAGTGTAGAGAGGATTGTGCTCAGCTACTTGGAAACTTTTTACTATAGTTGTGTACATTCAATTATGTCTTTTTCTTTTAAAAAAGATTAAAGACAAATATCCTGAACATACAATTTTCAGATCTCTTTTTACTTAATAAGTTGATGGATTTTTCCATCTCATTAAATATTACTCTCAAAGCTAGTGGAGGTGATGGAATTCCAGTTGAGCTCTTTAAATTCCTAAAAGATGATGCTGTGAAAGTGCTGGACTCAATATGCTAGCAAATTTGGGAAATTCAGCAGTGGCCACAGGACTGGAAAAGGTCAGTTTTCATTCCAATCCCAAAGAAAGGCAATGCCAAAGAATGCTCAAATGATAGCACAATTGTACTCATCTCACACGCTAGTACAGTAATGCTCAAAATTCTTAAAACCAGGCTTCAACAGTACATGAACCCTGAACTTCCAGTTGTTCAAGCTGAATTTAGAAAAGGCAGAGGAACCAGAGATCAAATCCACTGGATCATCAAAAAAGCGAGAGTTCCAGAAAAACATCTATTTCTGCTTTATTGACTATGCCGAAGCCTTTGACTGTGTGGATCACAATAAACTGTGGAAAATACTTAAAGAGATGGGAATACCAGACCACCTGACCTGCCTCTTGAGAAATCTGTATGCAGGTCAGGAAGCAACAGTTAGAACTGGACATGGAACAACAGACTGGTTCCAAATAGGAAAAGGAATCTTGTCACCCTGCTTATTTATCTTACATGCAGAGTACATCATGAGACACGCTGAGCTTAATGAAGCACAAGCTGGAATCAAGATTCCCGGGAGAAATATCAATAACCTCAGATATGCAGATGACACCATCCTTATGGCAGAAAGCTAAGAACTAAAGAGCCTCCTGATGAAAGTGAAAGAGGAGCGTGAAAAAGTTGGCTTAAAACTCAACATTCAGAAAACCAAGATCATGGTATCCAGTCCCATCACTTCATGGCAAATAGATGGGAAAACAGTGGAAACAGTGTCAGACTTTATTTTTGGGGGGCTCCAAAATCACTGCAGATGGTGACTGCAGCCATGAAATTAAAA
>NW_011495023.1:15644439-15649702 GCF_000754665.1 Bison bison bison
ATTAAAAGACGCTTACTCCTTGGAAGAAAAGTTATGACCAACCTAGACAGCACATTAAAAAGCAGAGACATTACTTTGCCAACAAAGGTCTGTCTAGTCAAGGCTATGGTTTTTCCAGTGGTCATGTATGGATGTGAGAGTTGGACTATAGAGAAAGCTGAGCGCCGAAGAATTGAAGCTTTTGAACTGTGGTGTTGGAGAAGACTTTTGAGAGTCTCTTGGACTGCAAGGAGGTCCAACCAGCCCATCCTAAAGGAATCAATCCTGAATATTCATTGGAAGGACTGATGCTAAAGCTGAAACTCCAATACTTTGGCCACCTGATGCAAAGACCTGCCCTCATGGGAAAAGACCCTGATGCTGGGAAAGATTGAAGGCAGGAGGAGAAGGGGACGACAGAGGATGAGATGGTTGAATGGCATCACTGACTCAATGGACATGCGTTTGAGTAAACTCCTGGAGTTGGTGATGGACAGGGAGGCCTGGTGTGCTACAGTTCATGGGGTTGCAAAGAGTCAGACACAACTGAACGACTGAACTATTAACTCTAAACCACTTAAAGGCTGCACATATTCTGCTTTATAGAAATTGATCTATTTTTTTAGATAAGAGCTAAAACCCTTCAGATGGTGACTGCAGCCATGAAATTAAAAGACGTTTACTCCTTGGAAGAAAAGTTATGACCAACCTAGATAGCATATTCAAAAGCAGAGACATTACTTTGCCAACAAAGGTCCATTTAGTCAAGACTATGGTTTTTCCAGTGGTCATGTATGGATGCGAGAGTTGGACTGTGAAGAAAGCTGAGCGCCGAAGAATTGATGCTTTTGGACTGTGGTGTTGAAGAAGACTCTTGAGAGTCCCTTGGACTGCAAGGAGATCCAACCAGTCCATTCTGAAGGAGATCAGCCCTGGGATTTCTTTGGAAGGAATGATGCTAAAGCTGAAAGTCCAGTACTTTGGCCACCTCATGCAAAGAGTTGACTCATTGGAAAAGACTCTGATGCTGGGAGGGATTTGGGGCAGGAGGAGAAGGGGACAACAGAGGATGAGATGGCTGGAAGACATCACTGACTCGATGGACATGAGTCTGAGTGAACTCCAGGAGTTGGTGATGGACAGGGAGGCCTGGCGTGCTGCAATCCATGGGGTCTCAGAGTTGGACACGACTGAGCGACTGAACTGAACTGAACTGAAAACCCTTCAGACACTATTGCTCTTAGTACAAGGATAAATTCTTAACATGCCCATGACTCTGCATGATTTGATGCTGACCAACCTGTGTGCCCCTCACCACACTCTGGCTACACTGGCACCTGTGTGTGGCCCCCTTCAATCCTCAAGTCCTTGTACATACACAGGGTGACAGTAAATAGGAAAGTTTAAAGTTACAGTCACATCCCAGTTATTGAAGTTTTTCAGGCTTAGAAAACCATAATCTATTTGTTGTATATTACACATACCTTGAGTCCTTATGAAGTTCCTTATGAGGAAGATCTCCAGGGGATCTTCACATCCCAGGGATCAGACCCAGGTCTTCCGCATTGCAGGTGGATTCTTTACCACTTGAGCCACTAGGGAAGCATGAGGAAATTGTGTCAAATATTTTATAAAACAAAAACCATGTGTAAGTTTTTTTAAAAGCAGTAAGTATTTAATATTGAGAAACAAAAATTTGATTTCACAATTATAGAAAAATGGATATGAACATCAGGAGAAGTCTTTCTACAGAAAGCTGTTAACACTAGGGAGAATATAAATATTAACAAGCATATGGGAAACTCTTCAACTTTTCTAGTAGTGAAAGGTACATTAGTGTGTCTCAGGCATTTATCTTGACCACAGTCCCCTATGATAGATACACCGTGTACACTTAGAGGTAATAAAACTTGCTGGTATAACTATCTTGTCCCAAGCCCCAACATCCTAGAACTGGTAGACCATGGAGCCGACATACAAGTCCAGAGCACTCCTGATACAAATCCTGTTCTTCACCACCACACTGCAAAACATCTGAAGGCCTTAGTGGTCCCATCTCATGCTGAGAAAGTAAATTTCATTGTGGTTCATCTAGAAAAATAAATAGCCTGGAAATTTTTGACAAAGAATTGCAAGGAGTCAATTTAGTGTTTAAAAAGCATTAGTAATAAATAGTCTGAGGCTGCGCTTTTAAAAAACACATTAAATAGTGACATAGGAGGCATTTGAATAGAATAAGGAGGAAGAGCTTGGAAATACTCTCAAATGCAAGAGGAAGTTATAAAGGGACATTTTTAGTCATTAAGGGAAATAGATGATTTTATGCTAGACATTAGGATAGTGGCTTGCTCTTTCTCCTTACACACAAAAAATAGGTCAACTATCTCTCACATGTTCACCTACACAGAGACGTGCTAACTGATTAAGAACAAAGTGCAAATTAAGAGTAACGCGCCTTGCTCCCTCACTCCCTCCTTGAGTTTGGTGTAAGTAGAGGGGGCACGGGTCACAAAATTGTTCTTGCCGTGAGAGGGTATCTGAGAGGGAAAGGGCACGCCTGTGGCCAGCTCCCCACCTGCGTCTCAGGCTTCCAGGGCCAGTGCACTGGGACCATAGCCTGTTCCCAGTCCCCCCTCTTGCCCCCTGCACACTGCTTCCACCAGCTCCCAAGAGCCACAAGAATCAGAGATTAAATGCATTATAAAAAGGAAAGGTTTTGTTTACATACCAGTGTTTGCAACTGTACGATTTATACCTGTTATTAAGGATAACAGAGTCATCAAGGAAAAGGTTAATAAATTTGACTAGTGAAACTTTCTTACAAGGAAAAAAATTAAAACGACCAGTCAAACTTCAGGTAAATATTTGTCAATTTTATTACGCAGGGGCTAATTTCCTTAATATTGAAAAGGAAAATAATCCACCTATTTAAACATCAAAGAGAAAAGGGAAAGCAGGCCTTTTGAAGGTGAGCAAATGGCAACACTTAAGTGAAGAAGCCACTTAAGGGAAGAAAAACTCACTGTAAAGAAATTAACCTAAAATAACAAGATGGGTGATTTTAAAATTGAAGAGAGATGTTAAGGATTCCTACACAGAGTGGTCAGAATAGGTGGTGTCACCTCATGTACCCTCTGAGCACTTGCATCTCTCCTTGTCCTACAGAGGCTCTCAAGGGCCCACATAGGTATCTCCTATATATCATAGTACAGGGTTGGGTTTTGCAGCATTCAGGGAGAAGGATAGACATTTAGGTGGTTTCCAGGTTTGGTTTTGTTTTTTTCTCTATCTATTAGTGTCTGGTTAAGTAACTAATGGAGTGTGTATTCCACATCCACAGAGTGAAATGCACTTCTGCTGTTGCACAAATTGTAGTAAAAGTATCAGTATGGAAAAATCTCCAGGATATGTCAAGGGGCTATGTCAGGGGATGTCAGGTCGCTCAGAAAACTCCTAGCTGTGAATTGAAATCTACGTATACATAAAATTACCAGAGGCTACTGATGGAGACGGACATTTTTTGTCTTCATACTGTTGGAATGTTTTTCATCCCTGAACTGGTATATAAATATTTTAAAAACTAGTATTTTTAAAACTAGTTTTAATTTAATGAAATGTTTACCAAAATTCAGTGATGATAGGGGTGGGTGAGAACAGGTACTTTTATGGCAGCTGGTAAAAAAATCTTCCTGTGTGGCAACTCAACCGAAGCTCATTTTGAGCACCTGTCAGGCGCCAGGCATTATACTGAACATCTAATGCACATTTATATTACTTAAATCTTCCCAACCAACCCTGTAAGATTTGATTTTTCTTTTACTGGAGGAAACAGATTTAGAGGAATGAAGTGTCTTGCCAGGAGTCACAGACCCTGCAGCCTGTGCTTTCAGTCCCTGTACTTTTCTACTGTCCACAAAGGGCTCTGGAAATTCATAAGAAAGGGTATTCCTTGGGACAGAAGACCAGGTTTGAATCTGTGTCAGTTTCATCAACTAAAAATGGGGAAAATAATCTGTACCCTTCTTCTGAAGCGCTGTATGAATAAGTGATTATAATCCATAAAATATTTTTTATACATAGCCTGCTTTCTTCATACAATAAGTTCAAATGTTTTACCCCTTTAAAAAAAAAATTTTTTTCTGCAAAGTGCAAACTTTAAGTAACAGCTTTGGTCAGCCTTTTTTTTAATCTTATATAATTTAATCCTCAGTTTCAGTGTAGTGCCTTTTCTTAAATTGAAATACACAGTATATCTAACCAGATCTTCTTGTTTATACTCAAAATCTTTTCACCACAGCTTTATTGTTAGCATCCTTACAAGGCTACTAAAAATCCCTCTACTTTAAAAATAAATGAACAAGAAACTTCTTCATAAGGCTGTATGTTCTGATTGCTCGTTTTTTAATGTGTAAATGTACCTGTTTCTCCCTCTTTCTAGGAACACCATCTTCAGCGGGCTATTTCAGCACAGCAGGTGTATGGCGAGAAGAGGGATAACATGGTTATACCAGTCCCAGAAGCAGAAAGTAACATCGCTTACTATGAGTCTATATATCCTGGGGAATTCAAGATGCCAAAGCAGCTCATTCACATACAGCGTAAGTGATTACTCTCTTGATGACTGTATCTTGTACTGTGTTCTTACGTATCTCAACAGATTTTTATGTTTATCTGTTGGGGGCCCCTTCATTAACCAGCATCAGCTTGAGAGTTATCAGAGCCATTTTCACCTTTACACTTGTGCTTGAGATTCCCGCCTGATAAGAAAGAACACAATTTCAGCCTAGATTTTTATTTTAGCTTCATCTCAACATGGCATCTTCTGCTACTGTAGATGAGTAGGATAAAGAATATACCTTTAGATGTAGAAATCATTTTCTTACTGTTCAGAAATAGTAATACTAATTGCCTTAAAGAATTTCTTAGTAGAAGTCAGAAGTCAACAAACCTTTTCTGTAAAGGGTCAGATTGTGTTTTAAACTTTGTGGGTCATTCAGTCTCCGTCACAACTATTTTACTCTGCAGTTACAGACAAAAGCAACAATAGACAGTACATAAACAAATGGGCATGGCTGTGTTCCAGTAAAACTCTCTTGACAAAAACATGTGTCAGTCCAGTATTGGCCCACAGGCCATAGCTTGCCAGCCCCATCTGTGTTTCTGTTTTTTTCTTTCTTGGCCAAGCCCCACAAGTTGATGAGATATTAGTTCCCTGACCAGGGACCAAACCTGAGCCCTTGGCAGTGAAAGCATGGAGTCCACTGGGCCCCCAGGGAATTCTCTA
>NW_011495023.1:15649802-15675174 GCF_000754665.1 Bison bison bison
TTTTTTTTTTTTTTTTTTTTTTTTTTTTTTAATTTAGTGTTTTAGTTGGTAACTTGTGTCACTTGGTACTGATAGAGGTCTTCAGTGGAAATGACCCTTTGATAGCTTAATCACATTTGATGATGAACTGCTGAGAGCTTGTAAACTTAGGTGAATTTATTTTGTTCATTTGGTCCCCATGTTGTGGACCACTAAATGTGTAATTGCAGGGTTGCTAAGGAAAAGGTGTTAACAGCTTTCATTTTTGTCTTGTCTTTATGATCAAGAGCTTTTTCCAGGGGCCTGTCTAAACTTTTTTCAGAACAGTATAAATCTGTTTTGTTTTTATTGTTCTCTCTGTGGACATAGAGCAGCCAGCTTTACCTAGTTTCTTGCTTATTAACTACTTTTCTAACTCATTTATCATTTTCTCCATATGGTCTAATCTTTGTCCTGGGTTCTAAGCATTTTTTAAAAATTATTTCTTACATAATGAAAACCACAAGTAAACATGCCCATATTGACTCTTACCAGTTCTGTGTTAGCATTTGATGTTTTTAACTTGTGATGTTTTTTCACCTTTACCTACAGCTTGTACTTGTTAGGAAAAAAATTTTTTCTTTTCCAGTTTATTAAAGGTTACTTTGAAGTAAACCAAAAAACTGGCGTGTGTTTTTCTTGCCTACTCGTGTTTAATTACATATAAAACACAGACATTCTAAACAAAGTTTACCAGTAATAGGACCTAAAACTTTAATTCTCTGGAAAGTCATGTCAGTGTGAAATTCCAGAATGGATCCTTGCTGTATATGTTAACCAGGACCACACTGCATTCCACAGCCACTGGCTGTATTATTTCATGAATATATGCTATCAGGTTAAAGCAGGGTGGAGCAAGATAAAATTACATTATTCAATTTACATTATCATTACTATCAGAAAAAAAGCTTCGAATGCTTGTTTTACAAATAGGTACTTTTCTACTGATGACCAGAATTCACAAATTTCATTTTATTGGTAGCTGTGGGTTAAATTGTGGTCAGAAAAGTCAGGGTACTATATTTAACAAGGCATTGACTCTGCTGACATTGTAATCAAATAACAGTAATAAAATGGAAGCAGAATTGTAAATTATTTGGGGAAAAAACGTTTTTCATCAGTACAAACTTAGAAAGACATATTACATTGGAAAGTTTATGAACACTGTCAGCCAAATGAGTGTTAGCTGACTTTGAGTTTCTTTTAACATTCTTGCATGACTATAGATTCACAGAATATGTAAAGCCTTGTATATTCATCACCACAATTATACTCAGTTATACCATCACCACAAGACTCTACCTTATTGCTCCTTTAAATGCACTCCTAGCCTCTGGCAACCACTCATCTGTTGTCCATCTTTGTAATTCTGTTTGTTGATGAAGGTAACGTGAATGGAATTACGAATGTATATCCTTTTGAGACTGACTCTATCCTCTTAGCATAGCCTCCTTGACGTTCATTCAGGCTGTTGCATGTATCAGTAGTTCGTTCCTTTCTCTTCCTGAGCAATCTTCCATAACATGCACTGCAGCAGGTTGCATTGCTCACTCACTGAGAGAGTGAGTCGTTTCCAGATTTTGACTACTTCAAATAAAGCTGCTGTGAACATTCATGTACAAATTTTTGAGTGAACATAAATCTTTACTTATCTGGGTTAAATGCCTATAAGTGTAGTTGCTGGGTCATCCAGTTTTAGTTTGACAAGAGTGTCTCCTCTATCTCAGAAGGCTATACCTGTTTGCAGTATCATCAGCTGTGTATGTGGGATCCAGTTTCTCCTTTATCCTTGTCAGCATTTGAGGTTATCACTTTTTAATTTTAGCCATTCTAGTAGGTATACAGTGATGTCTCACTGTACTTTAAATTTGTGTTTCTCTAAATGACTAATATGTTAAACATCTTTTCATGTGTTTTATGCCATCTACATATCCTTTTTGGTGAAGATTGTGCGTGTCTTACTTATTTTCTAATTAGAGTATTTTAGTGTTAAGTTTTGAGTATTTTGTTTATATATTGTAGACACAAGTCCTTGTCATATGTGATTTGGAAATATTTTTTCCCGGTATATAAATTGTCTTTTCCTTCTCTTAACAGTTTTCCACAGAGTAGAAGTTTTTAATTTTGGTTAGATCCATTTAGTATCAACTCCAAGAATAGTCTTTGTTTTGCCCAGGGTCCAAAGATGGTTTCCTATGACCTGTTCTAGGAGTTTCATAGTTCTGCATTTAAGTGTGTGATCTATTTTGACTGTGAGGTTTAGGTCCCCGCTCTGGGCATCTAACTGCTCCAACACTGTTCATTGAAAAAGTGATTCCTCCTCTATTGATTGTTTTTGTTTCTTCAACAAAAATCAACTATGCATATTGATGTGGCTCTATTTGTGGGTTCTGTATTCTACTCCACTGATCCCTGTGTTTATCCCAAGATAGTACCACTGTCTCGATTACTGCAGCTATATGATAATCCTTAACATTGGGGAAATGCTTCCTCCTTTTTTTTTTTTTTCAAGATTGTGTTGGGTATTCTAAGGCTTTTCCCTGTAAATATTTCCCTAAAAATGCCACTAGAATAAGTGTGTCTGCGAAGAAACTTGCTGTGATTTTGATAGGAATTGCATTTAAATCTTTAGATCATTGTAGGGAGAACTGACATCTTTTCTTTCTGTGTTGAGTCTTCTAGTCCATGACCACAATATGACTCTCCAGGTATTTAGGCCTTTGATTTCTTTAGTTGACACTTTATAATTTTCATCATGAAGATCCATGGTGTTTTAGTACTTTTTTTTTTTTTTTATACCTGTTTTCTTTGACACAATTGAAAATGGTATTGTACTTTTGATTTTTGTTTCCATCTGTTTATTGTCAGTATGCAGAAATGCAGTTCAGTTGTATGCTGAGCATGTGTCCTGTGGCCTTAACTGAAATTGCATGTTAGTTCTAGAAGATGTTTGCAGGTTCTTTGGGATTTTCTAAATGGAGAAAAATCATGTCGTAGTCTGCAAATAGAAATGGTTTTGCTTTCCCTTTCCAACCTGTATGTTATTAATTTCTCTTTCTTGTCTTAGTATAATGGTTAGAACTTGAATACAGTGTTGAGAGCAGACATTCTTGCCTTGTTCCTGATCTTAAGGGAAAAAATTTAGTCTTTCACCGTTAAGCATTATGTCACCTGAAGGGGGTTTTTTGTAGTTGCTTGTAAGAGTTTGAGAAAGTTCTCTGTTCCTAGTGTATTGGGAGTTTTTATCCTGACTATTGAATTTGTCAGCTGCTTTTTCTGCATCAGTTAATAAGGTCATGTGATTTTTCCCTCCTTCTTTATTCTCTGATGTGATGGGTTTCCTTGGTTGGTTGTCAAATATTGAACCAGCCTTGCATACCTAGAATAAATCACATTTGGCTGTGGGGGGTGTGTGTGTGTGTGTGTTTTCCATACATTGTTGGGTGGGATTTTATTGAGAAGTTTTCTGTCTAAATTCGTGAAAGATATTGTTAATCTTTTTGTGAATGTGTGCTCTGTCTTGTCAGGTTTTGGTATCAGAGTAATATTGGCCTCATAGAACAAGTTAGGTAGTGTTTCCTCTTATTTTCTGGAAGAGATTGTATAAAAGTGATGTTAATTTTTAAAAAATTGGTATTGACTTTTATATTACAATACACAAAAAAAGGCTAGTTATATTACAAATTTCTGCAAAGTTGCAATTGAACATTGAATGCCAGGTAGTCTAATACATTGCTTATGAAGGGTACATTGTATCAAATTATGTATATAGACTGGTTCATTTCAATTCTTATAATTTCTGTTTTATAAAACTTTTAAGCTAATGTTTACACAGACTATTCCTTGGAGTTTTCAAGATGATAGTATTGCCTTAAAAAGTAGTGATTAGAAACATTTGAGAATGATTACATGTTATATTTCCCTCTCTACCCCAGAGTTACAATACATATTACTCTGTAGGCTCTGGGAACCTTGCAATTAAAAAGGAAAGTTTATTTTAACTCAGCATTTTTCAGATGTATTCTTTACATGTATTCTGTTAACATTTCATTGAACATTTATTTGGAAAATCTCAATGTTATTCTTGTCTTTAATAGGTTTAGGAAAGAGATCATACTTTTCTCCCTTTTATCCTATCAGAGCAGTGAAGGAAGAAACCTGTTTTAAAACCATTATCCCCTGCTTTAGTTCCAAACTGTTAATAATTCCTCAGCTGTTTGAGAGTGTTGTTCAACTTCTCCTGGTCCAAGGGGTCTTAATGTTGTTTCTCTTTTAATTGGTGATCTGGAAGCTTCTAGATGTCCAAAATCACTGCAGATGGTGATTGCAGCCATGAAATGAAAAGACGCTTATTCCTTGGAAGGAAAGTTATGACCAACCTAGACAGCATATTAAAAAGCAGAGACATTACTTTGCCAACAAAGGTCCATCTAGTCAAGGCTATGGTTTTTCCAGTGGTCATGTATGGATGTGAGAGTTGGACTATAAAAAAAGCTGAGTGCCAAAGAATTGATGCTTTTGAACTGTGGTGTTGGAGAAGACTCTTGAGAGTCCCTTGGACTGCAAGGAGATCCAGCCAGTCTATCCTAAAGGAGATCAGTCCTGAATATTCCATTGGAAGGACTGATGCTGAAGCTGAAACTCTGATAATTTGGCCACCTGATGTGAAGAACTGACTCCTTGCAAAAGACCCTGATGCTGGGGAAGATTGAGGGCAGGAGGAGAAGGGGACGACAGAGGATGAAATGGTTAAATGGCATCATCGACTCAATGGACATGAGTTTGGGTGAACTCCGGGAGTTGGTAATAGAGAGGGAGGCCTGGCATGCTGCAGTCCATGGGGTTGCAAAGAGTCAGACACGACTAAGCGACTGAACTGAGATTGTACAACTAGGACTTCTCCTTTCCTATTCATACTGTAAGAAAGCACAAAACAGTTCTGACCTGAATAGGCAGGAACAAATCTCTCCTCCCTTCCCCTCAAATTTGAGTCTAAAGATTCTCTTGCTAATCCTCAAAGGAAATCTCTTTTAAAAGGCAGTCTTGTGTATTTGAATGTGTGTGTGTGTGTAAAGATACAGATCTGTGCATTTCTGGTTCTGTCCACTGGTAAAGCCAAGAAGCAAAAATATTCAGTAGCAATAAGCACATCTAACACCTAGTCCCTGGTCCGTAACCACTAAATAGGACCAAGAATATGTGGAAAGATGGCTGATCCCAGGGCTGGGGGAGGGTAAGTCAACATAAACCTGAACATCTTGTTATGCCAGAAATTAAGAATTCACAAAAATGGCAGAGGCATATCACAGGAGGACATCGGAGTTTCCGCTGGCTAGTTTGGGGACGTTTTAAGCAGTGGAATAGTTGAGTACAGTAATGAATTGTGAACCATTGTAAAAGTAAAAATTCCTGAGTTCCATACTGGTAATAAACAGAGTGCTAAGTGGTGGAGTAGATCAGTCTCACGGTTTTACAGTAGAGAATGCCAGCCAAGAGCAGAATGGTGCTGTGTCGAAGAGAATGGTGGAGTAAAGGATGTTAGGAAGTTTGGAATGGACATGTACACACTGCTATATTTAAAATGGATAACCAACAAGATCCTGCTGTATAGCACAAAGAGCTCTGCTCAGTGTTTTATGGTGGCCTGGATGGGAGGGGAGTTCGGGGGAGAATGGTTATATGTATATGTGTGGCTGAGTCCCTTTGCTGTCCACTTGAAACTATCACAACATCAGCTGTATATCCCAATACAAAATAAAAGTTTTTAAAAAAAATAATTCAAAGAAACCCAGAAAATCATTTTTGCAATTACACAATCAAGACTGACTCACATAAGCATCACCAATGTGTGTACCTAAGAGGAAATTTTGATGAGGAGCAGGGTATTTGCATGGTCTTAAGCTCTCCCCACAAACTGCTTATTAGTTACGAGATGGTGGAGGGGGGCATGGGCCAGAGATAACACAGTGGAATATTGGGCAGTTTCTTGACTGGTGACCAAAATTATCACCACTTATGAGAAACAGATGAACATTGTGTGCCTCTAGATGTGAGACCCTGGTAAGGACTGAGGAGTTGAGTGTTCAGTGTGACAGAAATAAATGAGGTACAATCCCTCTGCTCAAGAAAATTGAGCATATTTGAATGTTTAGCAAATAAGATTGTTAAGTATGTGTAACAGTAGTACAAAAGAAGAGGAGTGATCTAGGACAGGAATTATTTAACCTTAGTGCCACAAGCTGTTTTAAGGACATTTGAATTTTCTGCTTGTAACTTATGTAAAATACTATATGTTTACACCATGTTTTTTTGGAGAGAGAGGGTTCATAACTTCTAAAAAAGATAAAATAGTTAGGAACCACTTATTGGGTAGGGGGCAGTCCAGAAAGGATTCCACAGGAGTTGATGTCAGGTTGGGTTTTGTAAAGATGAGTCGTTTGCCTGGTGGACCAGGCAGGAAAGAGCCAATGTAAAGGCCTAAAGACAGGGAAAGAGGAGCCTGCTGTTTGAAACAAACAGAATTTGATGTTGCTGGGTCATAATGTGCAGATGCAACTAGCAAGGCCCGCCAGAAAGGGCCTCATACAATTGCACGGTTGTGGGTTTGAAGGTGGTGGGAACTTAGGAGGAACTGTTGAATGAAGGAAAAGGTATGAGACAGATTTTGGTATCAAGCTTCTTAATATTTCACTTACATTATTATCAAACTAGTTTAATTTTGCAAAGTAATTGAACAACATTTGACAGTATTGTGTAAAGCAGTGGTTCTTGCCTTTTTTTTTCCCCCCAAATCTTGACAAATTTTGAAAGGGAAATTTTCCTTGAAAGGAAAACTTCCCATTTCTCTCACTATGACAGTGATTCTCATGAGGGAACAAACCTCGACAGGAATGAGCTCACTGAGTGACAGCTGTTACCCTTATTGGCAGTGGCTAACACTTCAGCTTCAAATACCACCCCCGAGCTGTCAGTGAAGCGGTTCAATAATTTACAAAATAGGACTTAAGCATTCTAGAAACAATCTTACTTAAAAACCTTATCCTTCTATTATGGTATTAAATCCCATGAAATTGCTGATATTTTATCATTTTTGAGCTACAGAATTTTTGTTCAGTTCAACCCAGCGCATTTAACAATCTCTTTCTGTTTTTACTAGTGGGCTTCTAGTTTGCTTTGTGTGGGATGGGGTCACAGGTCACAGCCAGTCTTTTATCACTTTTAACAATAAAGATGGTCTTCTTTCTTAAACTTTAAATGCAGGAAGCTTAGATTGTTTTCTAGTCTGAAAACAAAATCTTTTTAAAAATCTTCCCTGTTTCCCTAGAGATAACCCAGATATCAGTGAGAGGTTTCTGTCTGTGTTTCCACGCGGTAAATGATCGCGTGTGGTTTCTTCTGTCAGCTTTTAGTTTGGATGCTGAGCAGCCCGATTATGATTTGGATTCTGAAGATGAAGTATTTGTGAATAAACTGAAGAAGAAAATGGACATCTGCCCATTGCAGTTTGAGGAGATGATTGACCGTCTAGAAAAAGGCAGTGGTCAGCAGGTACAGCTTCATTGTATATATAATGAATGAGTATATATATATATAAGTATCTCTTTGTGTGAAAACAGTGTAAAGTTGGAAAGAGGGTAAGTGAGCAGGCTCTGGACAAGCTTGTATTCATATCTCTGTCCATTTCTAGCCTATATAACCTTCAGCAGAAGGTCTAAATTTCTATGTGTGTCTGTTTCCCAGTGTGTAAAATAAAGATGAAAAACATTACAGGATTGTTGTGAAAATTAAATACAATAATTTACATAAAGCGTCTAGCTTGTTATCTGACATGTACAAGGTACTCAGCATATTTGCTATTGTTAATACTATTATTCTGATGATTGTCATTTAAATTAGAAGTACTTTTGAACCTTTTCTTTGTATTATATGAAAATGACATAATGATTTTACATTTAGCCAGTCAGTCTGCAGGAAGCCAAACTACTGCTAAAAGAAGACGATGAATTAATTAGAGAAGTTTATGAGTACTGGATTAAAAAGAGAAAAAACTGTCGAGGTCCGTCTCTTATCCCATCAGTAAAACAAGAGAAACGAGATGGTTCGAGCACAAATGATCCTTACGTGGCTTTTAGAAGACGAACTGAAAAAATGCAGACACGGAAAGTAAGGAAACCTGGGGAGATTTTTTTGTAATTTTTTTGATGTAAGAAAATTTATTTATAGTTATAAATGCCTCAGCATCAGAAACCTGTTTTGTATTTAGATAGACTTTCTACATTTTATAATGAAAAATATTAATTTAAAATGAATCTGCCTTTAAATTCATTACTGAGTTATTAATGATGTATCTTTATGTTGTTTCATTAAAAACCATATTCAAAATTGATTTCCCGGTGATCCATGTTCCCTTTCAGTGTCTTTAAATTCTAATCTCACCTTTCAAATATATATATACTCTTATATGTCACCAGCTATACTCAGAAATGCTTACTGACATTAAACAAGCAAATTCATACTTGCAGAATCGCAAAAATGATGAAGCCTCTTATGAAAAAATGCTTAAGCTGCGTCGAGACCTAAGCCGGGCTGTTACTATTCTAGAGATGATAAAAAGAAGAGAAAAGAGTAAAAGAGAGCTATTGCACTTAACACTGGAAATTATGGAAAAGAGGTAAAGTATGTTTTAATAGCATGAGAAGCACAGCACCATTAGAATTTTGTGTAGAGGTCATTTATTTCCTAAGAAGTTTTCTGTAACTCCAGAAATACATTCTTTTAATAATAGTTAGAGACTGCTGAAATATGTGGTGTTGATGTACTTTCTGTAATTTTACATGCCTTCCTCTCTCTAGTTTCACTTTTAAAGTGACTGGGTTCAGTAAAATTGTTATGCAGGATACTTCCATTTCAAAATCATTTTCTTTTAGACTTGAGTTAGTGCAGAGCCATGAGGGAGAGAACATTTGTCACTTCTAAAGTTTTTATTTTGTTTACTAAATGATACTGAATTTTTTCTTAACACATGCTGAGATTTTTTAACAGAAAAGTATAAAACAGGGATGGGGGAAAGGCCCGTATTCTTAATACCTAGATAATCCTTCAGTGTGGCTTCCCCGGTGGCTCAGCAGTAAAGAATCCACCTGCAGTGCAGGAGACGCGGGTTTGATCCCTGGGTTGGGAAGATCACGTGAAGGAGGGCATGGCATTCTACTCCAGAATTGTTGCCTGAAAAATCCCATGGACAGAGGAGCCTGGCAGGCTACAGTTCATGGAGTTGCAAAAGAGTTAGACACGACTGAGCGATGAAATACACACACACAATCCTTCAGCAGAAGCATGGTGAAAACTTCAGGCTACACTCCCCTGTTTCCAGGTCCCTATTCCCAAAGGAAATCACTATTCAATTTCTTATGATTCATTTCAGAAAAATTAGTTTTATGGCACAGGCAACTCAAATTAGCAGAAAGTTCCTCAGTACCATTTGAGGCATGAATTTCAACATCTCCACCAAATCTGCCACCAAAATTGCTATGTTAAAATTAAATCCCCCTCTCCCCCGCCATGGTTATCTATTAATGGTGGCATGATAAAGCCATAAGCCAAAAAGTAAAAGAAGCAATAGGAATTATGTAATCTTTACTTTTAATAAATATTCATCAGGTAGTTTACCTGTAATCTTACCTTAAGTTTCATCAGGGTTTATAGTTAATATCTGAGTTAGTTATTAGTTGTCATGACGGTAAGTGCTTACAAGAACTAACTCTATAAACCTTTTCATACCATTTCAGGTATAATTTGGGTGACTACAGTGGGGAGATCATGTCTGAGGTCATGGCTCAGAGGCAGCCAGTGAAGCCCACATACACCATCCCCCTCATCCCCATCGCCAACAGCAGTCAGTTCAAACACCAGGAGGCGATGGACGTGAAGGAATTTAAAGTTAATAAGGTGATCAGAATGTTTGTGATTTTTATCATTAGAATCAGAGTAAAAAGAAATTTGTTTATAAACCCTACCATGAAAGCCAGCTTTTGATTTAAGACTGGCCTATAGCAGTAGAAATTGTAAAGAGAGATACCTTACAGTTTCATTAACTTTTCTTTAAAACCCATAATGCCATAAACTTCATAAAGCTTGATATAAATACTTAGCATATTTACACAAACATTATACTCGCCATGATCTGTTTCTTCCTACCAAATACCACTTTTGCCTCTGATCTTCCTTGCCTGTTGCCTCCACCTCAAATTCATATCTCTCCTCACCTCTGCCCTCACCTGCCATGTGTATTTCTAATGTGTAACTGTATTCATCACTCTTGCCTATGTATTTTATCCCTGAGTTGTTTCCTGCTTTAGTGCTTTCATATCTTTATCCTCTAAAACTGCTCACCATTTGCTTTCATTGTAGAGCTAGCAAGTCTTTACTACTCTTTATTTTTTTAATACCTCAGTACTATGGATTTGTTTTCACTATGTTAACAGTTATCTGAAGTTTGCTTTGTGTATATGTTTTCAATATTACTTCCCCAGTATTGATTTGTTAATTCTTTAGGATGAAGACTAACTAAAAGTTCCTTTTAAAAAATTCCTAGAATTTTTTAGAAAGTTAAGAAAAAGATATAGAAGCCAGCAGTAAATACTAATTGTAGTTAAAGGATTTCAGGAGAACTTCTCTTCTTTTACTTTAATAGAAACAAAGTATTTTATGATCATGTTTAGGTTGTAGGAACATATTCATGTTTTCACAGAGAACGACCTCTAAGACTTATATTAGAAAATGACAAAACGTAACAGTCTTGTATCCCCTATGAGTCCATGTTAGCAGTAAACTTATTTTCAAACTTCCCCCAAACTTTGATTTTGTTGACCATGATTTCTGGTGTTTAATTCATGACTATTGCAGCAAGATAAGGCCGATCTTATCCGACCTAAACGTAAATATGAAAAGAAGCCCAAAGTCTTACCTTCGTCTGCTGCTGCTGCTCCTCAACAGGCCAGCCCCACCACGCTGCCGGTCTTCAACGCTAAAGACCTGAACCAGTATGACTTCCCCAGCTCAGATGAAGAGCCTCTCTCCCAGGTGAGTGCAAGGATTTTCTGTAAACGAGATGAGGAACATAGGAAGGCACACAATCTGATGCACTACCTTTTATTTAAAGGTTCTGTCTGGCTCTTCAGAAGCTGAGGAAGAGAATGATCCCGATGGCCCTTTTGCTTTCCGAAGGAAGGCAGGCTGTCAGTACTACGCTGTAAGTGTGGATTGTCTTTGTAAATAACAAACAGTTTACCTTTAGTTGACAAAAAATAACAATTTGGATTCTTCTTTTTAAGCCTCACTTAGACCAAACTGGCAACTGGCCTTGGACTAGTCCTAGCGACGGAGGAATAGGGGATGTGCGATACCGATACTGCCTGACCACCCTGACTGTGCCCCAGCGGTGCATCGGATTTGCACGAAGACGGGTTGGGCGCGGTGGAAGGTGAGGCATCTCTGCTCCTAGCAGAGGGATGTCTTAGATGTGGGTGATGGAAAGTTTAGAATGAGGTGATCCTTCCAAAGAGCTCATTTCTTCCCACCTGCTCTTCTTAACTGGTTTTTTGTGTTTTTTTGACTAAGATACTTTGCCACTTTGTTACCTGTTACACAACAGTAGCTTTTAATGCATAACTAGTGGTTCCCTAATGGATCTGCTTTTCTTCTCAAAATTGAAAACCTCAGATATCTGTCCTCAGAGGTAGATGAAAACAAGTGTACATCATGATTACATAAATTCTATGACATTAAAAAAATGTCATGTCTGACTCTTTGTGACCCCATGGACTATACAGTCCATGAAATTCTCCAGGCCAGAAAAACTGGAGTGTGTAACCTTTCCCTTCCCTAGGGGATCTTCTCAACCCAGGGATCAAACCCTGGTCTCCTGCATTACAGGCGGATTCTTTACCAGCTGAGCCACAAGGGAAGCCCAAGAATAGTGGAGTGGGTAGCCTATCCCTTCTCCAGCAGGTCTTCCCAACCCAGGGATCGAACCGGGCTCTCCTGCATTGCAGGTGGATTCTTTACCAACTGAGCTATCAGGGAATCCCATATGACATTAAAGAAATTACCCAGAATTATTTTAGGCATTCTGGGAGATACTGAGAAAAAGGATTAAATAGGCTAAGAAATGTCATATAACTAGTACACTGGGTTAACTCATCAGAGGAAAGGCTCCTGGCTCCATGCAGGACCTGATCTTGACCTCAGCTTGTCAGGACACCTGCCTTTGTCTAGACCTGATGGAGTCCTTGATGCTCTGGAGGTCTTTAGGTGAGAAGTTGTGTGGCGAGGGGAGGGATTGCCAAACACATGAAAGCGAAGGAAAAGAAAGACTCGTGTTGTATTAGTGAAAAAAAATTAAAAGGCAAAACAGATCAAGCTGCCTTCAGGAAGAAACCTAAGGGTCTAATTTACAGTAAATTAATGACATACACATTTCTTTCATTTTTTATCTTAATTGCAGTTGTTATCACTTCATGTTAGTTTAGAATTATCCAGTTAAGAGACATTTTACTGAGTGCTTTTTCAACCTCATCATTAGTAGTGAAAGTTCTCTATGTTGGCTATATTTTATTCTATACTAGCATTAGTTAGTGTTAGCAGATGGATTCATTTATAAAGTTTATATAAATAAAGTAAAAATAAATCCTCTCGAGTGGTGACTTCAAATATTTTGTGTGTAAGAAATTTTAATAGTGTAAAATATCCAAAGATCACATACTTTTTTTGTTTTTCTCCTACCTCTTCCCTCAAAAAATTTTTTTTTTGCTTAAGAAACAGATACATTAGCAATGCTTCATAAATGTTTTGGTGCTTTGTAATGGAAGTGAAAGATCAAATTCTCTTGTATGGTGACAGTAACATATTGTTAGAAGGCTTTCTGTTGTAAGTTGGACAGCTTACTTTATTCTTCAAGGTGGAGTACTTTCTTCTCTAATCGAACCATTAAAAAGTGAAAGAACCTTAACAGAAATTGAGAGTTTAGCCTACGGAGCCAAATACTGAAACAATCAAATTTATAGCTTTTAAGTATTCGGTAGGAGATGGCTTTGGGGGACTTGGGGAGGGAAGAGAAAAAAACTCTTGTGTAAATTCTGAATAGCTGTCCTACATACATTTTCTGACTGATTTTTATCAGGGTCTTACTGGACAGAGCGCACTCAGACTACGACAGCGTGTTTCGCCATCTGGATCTGGACATGCTTTCCTCACCACAACATTCTCCAGTCAATCAGTCTGCCAATACCTCAGAAATAAATACCTCGGACAAATCTTTCTCTAAAGACCTCAGTCAGATACTCGTCAATATCAAATCATGTAGATGGCGGCATTTTAGGCCTCGGACACCATCCCTACATGACAGTGACAATGATGAGCTCTCCTGTCGAAAACTGTATAGGAGTATAAATCGAACAGGCACAGCACAACCCGGGACCCAGACATGCAGTACCTCTACGCAAAGCAAAAGCAGCAGTGGTTCAGCACACTTTGGTACGTTCATTCGTTTTGATGTGCGTTTCTGTAGAAGCCTCGGGTTCATCAGTTTTGGGAATATGTGGTCTGTTATTTTTACAGCTAAAAGTCCCCTTCTCTTACAATATATTCTTTTAAAATCTAGGTTTAAGAATTTATTTGAATCCCGATTGTGCATGTGTCTTCATTTAAACATTTCTGCACACCCAAGAATTTTAGTGCTGTTTATAATGTATGGCATTTGTTTCCTGTTGCACTTTGTGAACCACCAAGAGTCAGCTATTAAATTTTCAAATAATATGGAAAGAAAATGGACCGTAAATTGATAGTGGATACTTCTCTGGGCTTTTACTAGACTGCTTTGAAGTAAGCCAGCAACTTGATAGATAGGCACTCTTTCTCTGCTGACACAGTAATTCAGAATAATTTATAAGAGGGACACTAAGGACATTTAAGGACTTAGGACATCTAAGTTTAAGGATTATTCTAATAATTTGGAAACATTTCAGGTAATATGTACTTTAGCATTATGCCTACACTGTGAAATGGGTCTAATATAAATGTCATCTACTTAAAATATTCCCCAAATTTTAGTTTTCTATTTTAAAGCAAATGCCAGTTGTTTGAGGCATGTAGATGATAGAAATTCACTGTTAAAGTTGTTACTGCAGATATTTATAAAGTTAATTTAAATATAGATTTTGAAAGGGCTATAAAGATAATTTAATCTGTCCCCCTAATTATCTGGTAAGGCTACAGTTAAACCTAAGAAACATGAAAATGTGCCTCATTACCTTCAGAAAAGGTTCCATAAATTAATATTCTTTGTGATTAGAAATAAAATACTTCTATGAAAGGGAAGTCTTTCAGCTTATAAGAAATATAAACCCATTTCATAAATCAAGTAGAAGATAATCTAAATAATTCTGAGGCCTACCTAACAGATTACTTACAATCCCATTAATTTTGGAGTCTATATCATGAAGATTCAGTTTTTCTCTGCTTTTATAGTCTTAAAAGTCAAAAGGATTTTTCAGCATGAAGGTCTTATATGGTGTGAGTGAAGAGATTTTAATAGTATAAACTTATGCTTCCCTGATAAAGATTAAGTTGTTTAAAATTCTTTGGGACTAGATGTAGAAAACTGGCTTGTTGGACCAATTTCTTATCTTCTCCACTTCTTTAAGTTGTATAACTATCCTAAGGATCTTATATGATCTTTTTCACATAAATTGTTTTGCTATACTACTTAAATGAGCATTGATAGTGTAACACTTACTTGATCTATGTTTGCCAATGAATGTTAAAAGATGAACATGGAACAGTAGTATTACTGAAAATTTAGCTGAAAAAATCTTTAATAACTGTGTAATTTTCTTTTCCATTATTTCCTTCCCCCTATATATGTGATCAGATTAAATGGGTGGATTTATCATTTGTTTTCTCTTGCACTTAATTCTCAGTTTTCCCATAAATTTCCTAGATCTTTCTGTATACTTACAGAATTGCTTTAGGGTAACACTTTATTCTTTCATGTTTGTGAATATTCCAGAAACCTAAAGCTTTTCGCTATTAAGTATATAACAGTGAACTCATGTCATGTGTACCTTTAACTTCATTGAATTCCCCTGGAGAAAAAAAACCTTTATTTAGCAGTTCAGCTGTTACAGAGGATTCTAAGTACAGTTGAACTAGAAGCCTGAGCCACTCTGGCAGTGAGGGAAGTGAGTCTGTTACGGCTCCTTCTGCAGCGTCAGTGCCTGCATTGCTACCTCACCCTCTGTTAAGATCTCATCTCGTTTGATGTAGTTTTAAAGTAGTTTTTTTTTTCATTTGTCATAGCCCCTAAATGCAAACATAACTACTCTGTCTGGAATTCAGCCACAGAAACTCTGATCTAGTCTGATGCCAGAGGAAAAACTGGCTGTGTTGGGCTTACTGAAAGAAGGAGATGGACTCATCATGTTACTTGCTAAAGGAATTTTTTTAGGCTTAATATTTACCACACTGACTTTAGACCTTACCCAGTCATTATGTGACATACAAGTCAGCTGATGCACTTGCCTGCTATTTTAAGCCAAATACGTGGGTATCAATTTAGCCACTTTTTATTAATTCTATCATTGTTTTAAATATTAATATTTATATGTGTGCTGTGACAGAGTAATGCCCTCTGGACTGATTACCCCTTTTCTAAATAATCCTCTAGAAGTGCCTCTTCTCACTTCCAAATAGGAACTGCATGATGGCATCTGAAGCCCATCGTTCTCAGCACAGGGCGTGCGCTCCAGCACACAGCTTCTGTAGGCAAGCGTCAGAGTCTTTTGCTTGCTTCCCGGTCCTCACCACTTTGCATAGCTGTGCAGCCAGATGGGTAGTCAGGTGCTAGAGTGCTTGGTCTTCTGAATACGGTACAGCAGGGTGACACCATGTTAGAACTTCTAGGACTAGATTTTAGTACTTAAGGATAAATGGTGTATTTTAAATAGTCTTTAGTAAAAAATGTGATTTAGACAATTTTCAAGAATATTTTTCTAATATTTTCATCTACAAAAATGTCTTTGAGGAATTTGCTGGCAGTCCAGTGATTAGGACTTCACACTTTCTCACTGCCAAGGTTCAGTCCCTGGCCAGAGCACTAAGATCCCACAAGCCATGAGGTGCAGACAAAAGAAAAAAAAAAGTCTTTAAAAACTTACTGTTGGTTGCATGACTGTTCATTTGCATGTGTTTGAAGGTATAATGGATTCAGATTAATACCTTTCTTCATAATTAGGAAGGACTCTAATTCAGAAAGACTGAAAATAGAAAAGTGATTTTTAAACCACCATTATATATTCATGATTTGAATTCCTATTTCTCAGTGAAATTTTATCAGCATTTTAAGTCATTTTTCTAAACTCCCATATCTGCAGGATAGATTTATTTTTGTAAGTCAATGGGAAATTTGAAGCCAGATTGATAGTTTCTAAGTCTCCATATCTGTAGCTTACTCAGCAGCACAGTTTACTTCTATTTGTAGCATTAAAAAAATTTTTTTAGATTTCCATTGGAGTATAGTTGATTTACAGTGTTGTGTTAGTTTCTGCTGTACAGCAAACTGAATGTTATACATATATTAATACAGTTATCCACTCTTTTTTAGATTCTTTTCCCATATAGGTCATTATGGAGTGTTGAGGAGAGTTTTCTGTGCTGTGCAGTAGTAGGTCTTATTAGTTAGCATAAAATTTTAATCTTATTGTAGGACAGTAACTAGATTTGAACACTGAATGTTTTCATTGCTAGATTTTTTAAGTTTATAGAACCTTATCCTTATCCAAATATGTTTCAAAACTCAGAATTACTTGCTCAGCAGAGTCTAGGGTGGTGCCCATAGTAAAATACATTAGTAGTCCTACAGTTGTGTAGTGAAGTGCGAGAATAGTCACACTCAGTGGCAGGTTTGACCACAAAGAATCCCGTGTTCAAGATGTTTGCAGCCAGATGAATTCAGGTTTGGTTGTAGTTTGTTATCAAATGAATTACAACCAATTTTTGTTTTCAGATTGGGTATTTTAGATAACTGATAAGTGCTTTTGACCTCCATACTATCAATTCAAGCTTACTGATTAAGGGATCAGTCATATTGTAATACTGTGTGGAGTCATTTCAGATGTTTATTTCTTTAAAGTGACCTCTCTTTTTTGCATTAAAATAATTTTCTGCTTTATATTGCTCAAAGAAATTTCTAATTGATGAGTATCTTTTAAAATAGATGTTTGGGTTTATTTGTTTGTTTTTAAAACACAGTGTATATTCTGGTAACCTAGAATCCCATCACCTCAGACTGAATTTTCAAATTTTGAAATTGTTTCATTTTTGAAATTGTCACTCTCCCCATACCTCCCCCGATTATTCCATTGATCTGCTCTAGCTATAGGAATGTGACTTAAAGACCAGCAGCCTGAACACCAGACTGTTCCAGGGCTGGTATACCTGGCACATGATAATTCTTTGCATAAGAAGTGGATTCATGAAGTTTTAGATTATTTTATCTAAATTCCTACCCTGAGAGAATTGTTAGAACCTACCCAAACAGTGGTGGTTTCTGGGCTCTGCAAGCATGATGCACACTGTTGCTACATAAAACATCTGATTGTTTTTTGTAAATGATATTAAATCCAAAACAAACTTTTGTCTATTTCTTTCTGTATTTAAAATCTCATTGGTTTCGGGGTAGTTTAGCAGTTTCCACTACTAAAACCCTTGTGATCTCAGATGAAAGTTTCTTCATCTTTATTATGAGGTTATAGAGGAAATCACCAAGAAACCCTCCTGATCTAACATTCTTTGGTTCTGTGAAATGATTCTGATTCTAGGTTTGGTGATCTGTTCACCAGACCAGCTTGTCCCTCTTCATGTGAATTGTAAACTTGACTACCACACCATATCTAGAGGTAGACATACAACCTAAAACCTTTCGATAGAGATTTAGGGAAATATGGTCATTTTGGTTTATTTTCACTTAGAATTTGGTTAGGCTTTGAATTATAATGGCATCCAAGGTCATCTTAGTTTCCTGTGTAAGGAACAGTGTGAAACCCAGTTCAGCTTTTATTTGCCCAGTTATTACCTGACCTTTGTCCAAGCTTTCCTTACTCATTCATACAGCCTTTTGGATTGGAATTGTTATTTTTCAGAAGAAATCTAAAACCCTTTAGCATGTTATGTCTTGAAAAGGACTTTAATGATCACCTAATTTAGTACTTGTATGTTTTAGATAAACATACTGAGCTCCAGAAGATTAAGTAATTTCCTTAGGTGTACTCAGCTAATTATGATAGAGCTGAGAATGAAAGAAAAATCAGGATCTCTTGGCCCCTAGACCCATGTTTTTTACTACCATCACTTCTGGCGTATATGTTACTCTGCATTTCTTCTAGAATGTATCAGAATGTCCAGGGAAATTTTTATAACTACACTCTGGAGTATAGAGATATGTAAGAAATAGCTAACATAGGGATCTAAAATCACAGTGAGTGTTAGTGATCTAAAGTGTTGGTTGCATTTTTTTTAATTTCTAGATCTGTATTAGGAAGTTAACAGTTGTTTAAAAAATGAAATTCACAAAACCCTCAGAGACTGAGGACTAAAACGTTGATTTAAATAGGGTAAAATATTTGGAACCTTTATTGAAATTGATTTTAACTCAATATTGCTGATTTTAACTCAATATTGCTAATTTTAAGTCACAAACACCAGTAAAGTTCTGCAAAAGAATATTTTCATTCATATAAATGGAGTTCTAAACACAGATCTATTCTACAGTGAATGCTAAATTATTGTTTTTTAGGTGTGTAATGACGTGACCTTCCAGTTATGGTCTTTTTTTTCAAGTTTATTAAGCATCTCCTACCAGGAAATTCAAGATTTAGGCAACTCACTCAAGCTTAGGAAATTAAAGTAGAAGTTGCAAAAACATATTAGCAATACTTAAATTGTCTTTTTGGCATTAAGCAGTTTCTTTTTATGAAATTTTTTAAGCATAAATTATAATCTGTTTCAAGGCAGCCTTATTTAAAAAAAATTTTTTTTTAAGTTCTGATTTAACTTCTGTTATATGGAAATGGTCATTTTGACAGAAACTTGCTTTTATGTCACTATTTATGGATTATCCTTTTATCAATTAAAAAATGTATTTATCAATAAAGAATTTTTCCTGCAGAGTTCAGATCTGAGGATTACCAACATAGTAGGAAGAAAAACAGGGCTTCCCTAGTGGCTCAGTTGTGAAGAATCCACCTGCCAATCAGGAGATAATGGATTCAGTGTCTGGGCCGGGAAGATCCCCTAGATAAGGAAATGGCAACCCACTCCAGTATTCTTGCCTGGGAAATCCTGTGGACACAGGAGCCTGGGGACACAGTCCATGGGGTCGCAAAAGAATCGAGTATGACTGACTAAATAACAAGGAGAAGAAACTCATCAAAGGACGTATATCAACTAAACAGATTTGTAACACCAAAAATAGGAAAATGAATGGTAGAGTTTTTCCAACAAATGATTTTTTGCCTTTGTAACCCAGGAAATTAGTTCAGCTCAAGTATAAAAGTCTGTGTAAGTACTAGCAACTTCAGAGGTTTTCTGAAATATTATGTCACAATTTTCTGATTTGTTTAAAATATGGTAGAATTTCTACCTAACTTCTAGCTAAGTATTTTCTAGTTGTCCTAGGCAGAAACTCTGCCCCAGAGGATAAAGATTCTCATGAGTTATAAGTGAAAATTGCAAAATTTGATGATGTAATATTCTAAATAAATTATCAAGACATCTTTAAAGATGACAAATTAGTTGACAGCATTTTGAAGACATTAAACCTTAGATTGAGGGAATGTGCATGGTTTATAGATTCCCTAGTGACTGAGGATGCATGCTAACCCTTTTTTTTCTGTTCTGAAATAATTCTTACCCAAACACCACAGGCTTCTTAAAGAAGCCTTAAAGTCAGATGTTGTGATTGTATGTACGTTTTTTTCTTTTTTTTTTTTTAATTGGCAAAAAAAAAAAAGAAAAAGGTTTTCCTTTTTAAAAACTGCACACACTTTTTGGGGGGGTAATAAATGAACATTTTTTTGTTTGTTTTTTTTAGAACTGAGCTCTCCATAGACAAACATAAGTAGCATAACACAGTGTCTTTCCTCAGACATCATTCTGTACAGTAAGCCAACATAAACAACTCCGTTCTTATTGACTGGATTTTTTCCAGGTGGGTTAATTGGGTGGGGAAAATTAATTAACCTTTGGAGCCTCTTTTCTTCCTGTTAAACTTAAAGGATGGGTTCTTTTAAAAAAAAAAAAAAAAAGGTAATAAACCAACAACCTTATATTTCATATGGAGGAAATGTTTGTAATGACTAAAATTCAGAACTATGTAGATCAGCTAGTATTTCTGCACAGAACTGCTGGAGATCATCTGAATGGATTAGGACAGTAGTATGAATAAATAAAGACACCAGATGGTAATTATTGGATCTCTTCTTAAGCTCAGTGCAAAGCTGAATTTCCAACATGCGGTTGAGAAAAGCTGGTATTACCTTTTACACTGTCTAGCACAAGTGTCGCAGCTTACCAAAAAAATAATGGTTTCAAAGCTTGGGAAGTGAGCACTTCTCTTTGGTATGTGCAACTCAAAGTTTCACTTTATTTCTCTTTAAACTCAAGCCACTCTTGTCAAGCGTGGTTATAAAAATGCTGAAATTCTCATTCAGAAGTGATCTTTAACAGGATGCTCAAATGCTTTCATTTTGCGCAAATTTTTTTAAATGCTTAAATTTGTTTTCATATATTGTAAGTTGCGTGTGATAGCTGTGCCTTTCTATAAAGTGTTGTCTCGTTTTATGTTCAGCATTTACAGCCGAACAATACCAGCAACATCAACAGCAGCTGGCACTCATGCAGAAACAGCAGCTTGCACAAATTCAGCAACAGCAAGCAACTAGTAATTCCTCCACCACCATGCCACAGGTGAGGGATTTGTCTGTCTTATGATTATCCCTCATTGTTTCCCACCAGAGTTCATCTCTAATTACCAACTGTTGTCATAGAACCTTGCATCTAACCAGCAGAAAAGTGGCTTTCGCCTGAATCCACATCATAGCCACTCTATACAGGGTTTAGAAAGAACATTACAGGTGAGTATAGAAGCTGTCACCCTCTGCTTCCTACTGTAAAAAAGTAAAACCTAAAAGCGCAATCAAATGAGATGGAGACCCTGTCTTCAAGCCTGATCTTGTAGTCTGTGAATGTACCTCTTTAATTTACAGCCCCACCCAGCTCATTATCTGGAGAACTTTTAATTCTTCTTACAATGTATTAAAAATTACGTTAAAATAACTTCTTTTACTATTAAAAGAAATCACTTTTGAACCTAAAGCATGATAAATATTGGCCATTTAAGCACATTTATAGAACTTAACGGAAGGCTGAGATTTGTGTCTCTAGACATCTGAGAGGAAAATGTCATTTAAAAAATTCAAGGGGCTTCTTAATCTCTAGGCTGAGTTAGGATGTGATCGATGTTTTGTTCCTTCTGTTCTAAAGGGGTAGTTCTGTTACTGTCCCTTGGCTGCCTTTGGTTGTGTATGTATGTATGTAAAGTTTGGTGAAGGAAATTTTGCCTATGCACTTACTCATTATATGAATTTATTCATGCATTGATTGATTGCAAATCACTGAAATGTTTTACTAGTGTGTTTCTTGTCTAACACTTTGTGTTGGAGGTTTACCATTTCCACATTTTAAAGGTTTATTTTGGTAATTCCATGTTATATATTGTCACATAAGATCAAAATCCATAATCCTTGGGACTTCCCTGACAGTCCAGTGGTTAAGACTCCACCTTCCAATGCAGGGAGTGTTGGTTCAGTCCCTGGGAACTAAGGTCCAAAATGCGATGTACAGCAAAAAAGAATTTATTTTTTAAATTTATAATCCTCGGGTTACAAGATGCTGTTGCTGAACATTAATCAAAGTTATGACTGTCGAGAAGAAATGAAGATATTTCAGTGGTTTGCCACTTTGGTTTGTGTGCAGACTGATTTTGGCATATAGCTGTGTAGCTTTAATAATCGTTGGAAACTAAGTGGTGCTGATTAGCTCTGCTCTTGTTTTCCTTTGTAGGGTTTTGTGTCCAAGACTTTGGATTCTGCTAGTGCTCAATTTGCTGCTTCTGCTTTGGTGACATCGGAACAACTGATGGGATTCAAGATGAAGGAGGATGTGGTGCTCGGAATTGGGGTGAACGGCGTCCTTCCAGCCTCAGGTAGGGAGAGAGACATGTCAGCAGTTGAGATTGTTTTTGTGACGTACGTCAGTAATAAACCAAAAGCAAAGTTGCGGTTGTTCAGCTGCGTCTTTCCTTTTCCCTAGGAGTATACAAGGGCTTACACCTCAGTAGTACTACACCCACAGCACTTGTCCACACGAGTCCGTCGACGGCAGGGCCGGCTTTGCTGCAGCCTGCAAGCGTGACCCAGACTGCGGGTTCCCACAGTGCGCCGGGTCACCCGGCGACCGCTGCCAACTCCGCCACAACTCAGGTTCTGATTGGGAACAACATTCGATTGACTGTACCTTCATCAGTTGCCACTGTAAACTCTATCACCCCCATAAATGCACGACACATACCTAGGACTTTAAGTGCTGTCCCATCGTCTGCCTTAAAGCTGGCTGCTGCAGCAAACTGTCAAGTTTCCAAGGTCCCGTCGTCGTCCTCCGTGGATGCCGCTCCACGGTGAGTAGTCACCGAAGCTCGGAGTGTCTGAAAATAAGAGATCTAATTTACGTTCCCTGGCACTGCTCTCTACTTATTTCTTTGTGTTTTTCCTTTCTGGTTTTCTGGGGGGTTTTTTGTTTGTTCTTGGCCATGCCTTGTGACTTGTGAGATCTTAGTTCCCCGACCAGGGATTGAACCCGAGTCACAGCAGTGAAAGTACACACTCATAACCACTGGACTGCCAGAGAATTCCCTATGTTTTTTGCTCTTTTCCTTATGTATGTTAAAAATGTATAGATGAGAATGCCTTATTTTTGTAAGAACTAAACAGATAAATGTTGTAATTCCATACTGCTGAGAATTTGAACTAAATGGCATATAGTGAATATTGCATCTATAATTGGGACATCATTTTCTTTGTATAATAAGAGCTTATAATAATTTCACCTTTTATTCCAACTTTGGATGGAAGGAGTTCTCTGTAGAATGTTTCTTTTGCTTATAACTTCTTCCACAGCTTTTCAAGTGGACATAATTGATAGGACCCACCATGGCTAGTCACTAAGCTGCTCTGAATACTGTAAATAATGTAAAAGGGTTACAGTATTCATGCCAGGTCAACTTTTAATCATCATTATTTTATACTATGCCAACTTGTTTTCTTAGGTTTCAATAGATGGTTTAGAATGTTTGCCCAGGCTCTATTCTGTTTTAAATATTAACAGTAATTAAAATCTTGCTGTTTACAAAGTACTTTGCTGAAAAAATAAGAGAAAGACAAGGAGTTTTCAGTTTAGTTACAGGACAAGCATAAAAGTGTGAAAAGTTAAATAATAGAATCGTAGGTAATAGGTAAAAATTGTTGTAGCAGTGTCACAAAGCATTATATGCTTGTCATTAATTGTATAGATTGTGGCTATAATTTTAATATATATTTTTACACCCAGGGTATTCTGGGAATGTTTTAGAAAATGAGATTTCATCTTGGTTGGGCAAAGAGGAGAAGGAGAAAGGGGGGGAAATACAGATGTGACCGGAGGTTAATAGGTAACTAGTCTGTCTAGAGATTTGGAAAGGTTAGTGGTAGGAGGAGGCTGGACGTTGTCTTGAATGCCAGGCCATAGACGTCCTCAGCTGGAGTGGCCCCCGGCAGGGGGGCAAGCTTTGTAGCAACAGACTATAGCTATTAGTTTCTGATCCAAGCATCCTTTCTCCTTTTGAACTTTAAATGTGTGCTCAGTCACTTCAGTCATGTCTGCCTGTTTGCAACCCCATGGACAGTAGCCCACCAGCTCCTCTGTCTGTGGGATTTCCCAGACGAGAATTCTGAAGAAGGTTATCATCCCCTTTTCCAGGGGATCTTCCCGACCCAGGGATCAAACCTGCGTCTCCTGCGTTGCAGGTGGATTCTTTACCACTGAACCACTGGGGAATCCCCTGAACTTAAGAAGTGGTCATCGTCTGCTGGGGACTCATCCCATTTTCGTTAGTGTTCAGGGTGTAGTCAAAGCTAGTCAATAAATGATTGCTCTTACTGAAGAACAGTGGAAGGGCTGGAGCGGCTAAGACCCTGGTCTTCTGATTGCTCAGCTCCACATGGAGAAAGAACCAGACTTGAAGGCCTGATGTGAATGACCCTCATTCACTTCGCTCCTCTTTAAAGTTCTTAGCAAAGGTTTAATAAAGGAGGAAATTGAAACTCTAGAGTGTGGTTATTCTTTACGTGTTTTCCCATCTGCTTGCTTGGGTGCTGCTCCAGTCTTACTGGTAATGTAGTTGCCTTTGGAATGTGCAGCACAAGCCTAACTTACGGTCTTGTGTCCCTAATAATACAAAGCAGGGTTTATAGCCCTCTGCTTGCCGTCCTGTCCCAAAAGGGTCAGATTTCTTTCGGTTATTAAAAACATTTAGACCTTTCATTGGGAAGATCATCTTGATTGGTTAAGTTGACTGCAGAGAGGTAATCTATTGCCCTTTTTTTTTTCAACAGGGAAAATCACGACTCAGAAAAGCCAGCACTAAACAACATAGCAGACAACACAGTGGCGATGGAGGTGACGTAGCTCCTCAGGAGCGGAGCCGCAGCCTGGGGACTCGACTAGGTGCTATGCATCAGTAGCGTTTTGAATGCAAGGGATGGTGGAATGCAGCACATGCGTTTCTGTGGCAGCTGTGGGGACTCGACAGCAGTGCTCATCTCTCATGCTTCAACTTTTCTTTTCTTACTGTTAATAGGAAAAAAAATCAACATCTGTAAATTAAGAATACAGCAATTATCTGTACAGTACTGCATATTTGTAATACCCTTGTATATACGTTACTTGAATACAGAAATGTTCATTTGTGATGCTTTGCACTTGGGGGCGGGGGGTGGGAGGGAAATAAATTGCAACAAAGAGTGTGAGATGTGAGATTGTATCGAGATGAAGTGTCATCACATCATGTGCATGGTGCGGAACCTGCTGTTTTATCTATTTATTGTGCCGTGTTTACAGTTTTTTGTACACTGTACCTTCATTGGTTCCTGTGCTGTAGTAAATGTGTTAGGTAGCCGTGGACTCCTTGGTATTTTGTAAATGGTAT
>NW_011495023.1:15675274-15682866 GCF_000754665.1 Bison bison bison
GCATCAGTTTAAAAAAAAAAAAAAATGGGGAATGTACTGTTCAATGGGGATCTTCCTGGTCTACTCTCATTAGGACAAGTAACAAGCTAAAAATGAAGTCTCTTGAATCCTCCCCCTCCCCGCCTGCCCGCAGAGCTGCGGGGGTTCTGGTACTTAAAGCACTAATGTTATGTTGCTGCTCTGCACACGGCCCAGTAGTCCCATTTCCTTCCACACCAAAAAAGTGTTAAATCAAGTATGCAAACGGAGTCCTTACAACTGGAGTTTATGTTGTCTTGCCCTTTTTTTAGCACAAGAAGAAAAAAAATGTACTTTTTTATTGTCGAATTGTTGAAAAGACTTCATTCTTTACTTGTTCTTACAAAAAAAGGATATAAGGGAGAAGAATGCAGTAATTGCTGTACGTGTATCATCATTCCAGTTTCTAAAAACAGCCAGCCAGCTTTTTTCCTTTTAAGATTCTCCAGAAGGCTGCAAGGCCAGAACCACAAATATCGGGTGCCTTCCTTTGGAAATATTTGACCTCTCTTCTGTGAAGAGAATGGTACTTACCAGACTACTACTAGTGCTTTGTCAGTACCGAAGTCTGAATGCCCAGTCCAATGGCATACGTTATCCTTAAGGTTTTTAATCCCACCTGGAAAAAGTTGTGATAGAATTCTCACAAAATAAACCCAGGGCATTACATGTTGACAAACTAATGTGTAGTGGTCTTTGCTTTTATTTGCAACCCAAGAACTCTTGTGTGACTAAACCATTCAATAAAGGGGGGAGGGGGCGGTGTTGTGGGAATGGGAGCAATGACTTAAGGTCACTTTTTCAAGTTATTTATTGAATGACTACTTACTGTGCTTGGGACTATTTTAGGTCCTACAATGGTGAAAAAATTACTGCCCTTGTGAAATTTACCTCACTGGGTGATAAAAGCAGAATGAATCAGTAAAATGTAAATTGCGTTACGGTGAGTATTAGGAAGAGCAAAGCAGCGAAGGGGAGAAGCAGTGCCAGGAGGAGGTGGAGGTTGCAGTTTCAAGTCAGGTGGGTAGGGAAGGGCTCACAGATGAAGGAGGGGCGACAGAGTGGGTGCATATGAGGCGGGGCTGCCTGGTTCACTGGAGGAACAGCCGTGCGGCTGGTGCTCAGGCGAAGTGAGGAGCAGGTGGGTCAGCAGGTGCCGGGGGGCCTGCTCATGGGGCGTGGCCTGATAGGTGACTTCAAAGGCTTTGGCTGCTTCCCTGCTGGAGAGAGGATTTTGGAGCAGAGGAGCAATGTGATGGCAACATGTTCACTCTGGCCTCGGCTCTCAGACCAGACTAAAGGGGGAGCCCATTTAGAAAGCACATTGCAGTAATCCAAGTGAGCGACAGTAGGGACAAGGGTGGTGGTAAGTCGTTGGATTCTGGTGTGCTCACTGAATAGACTGTGAGAAGGAAGATTGAAGGACGACCCCAAGGTACCTGGTTTGAATGGCTGGCCACAGTTGGAGAACACTGTGGAAGGAGTGTCTCTAGACACTGGGAAAAGCCCAGTTCTAGACAGTGTGGGATGTTCATTGGACATCCACATAGGAGCATCCAGTAGGCAGTGGGAGACATCTGGGCTGGAGATCGGAACTCGATGGAGTTAAAGCTGTGAGTGAGGGTGAAACCACCAGGACAGTGGGATTAAACCTTGATATAATAAATACAGCTACCACTGATTGGTTGTTGGAGAGTTGATTCTTAACTTTAAGAGAACCCCCTATCTCAAAGGGACAGATTTCCAATTTGGATAACTACTATTTGTTCTGTTCATTCTATAAAAAGAAAGAAAAAAGGCAGAAAAGGCTGCCTTTGCAGCAAAACTCCTGGCTGATCAATGTGACTATAAAAATTCAGATTACTGGGTTCAGTGGTTAAGAATCCACCTGCCAGTGCAGCGCACACAGGTCCATCCCTGCTCCTGGAGGATCCCACATGCCTTGGGGCAACTAAGCCCATGGTCTGCAGTCGCTAAACCTGCGTGCCTAGAGCCCTTGCTCTGCAACATGAGAAGCCCACACACACCAACAGAGTAGCCCCCACTCGCCAAATAGAGAAAGCCCGAGCACAGCAATAAAGACCCAGCGCAGCCAAAAATAATCAAACGCAAAATTCAAACTGCTGGTTTAAATGTATGCAAGAATTCAGATAAGGATTAAAATTTCTAAAAGAAACCTAGCACGAGACCTGGGGCCACAATCTGCTTGATGAGTGCCTACTGTCCACAGGTTTACAAATGGATTGGAGAACAAGAAATTGAGTCCTTATTGAGCCCACCCTGTTAGAAATATGATAAGCGGACAGTGATGGTCAGATCCATGGAGCACTTAACTCTCTTACTTGACTGTAACAAACGTGAGATGCAGAGAACATCCCAATTGGTATCATCCACACTTTAAGGCAGTTTACTCAAAACTGAGTCTTTGGCTTCTACGTTTTTTGCCATCTTTACATGTACACCGCTACCAGTGTTAACAGTAGCTGAAATGAAGGACTTAAAAGAGCAATTGAAACACGAAGATCTTTAGGAAAAGGAGACCTGGATCATCAAGGGAATGCTGGCGTGTAGTTACTAACCACCATTCCTGAGTACTTACAGTAACAACTGTGCATTCTCACAGTAATCCTTTAAAAGTAGATACTGGAATTACCACTGTATTACAGGTGAGATTCTATAGTGATGGGCAGTCCAGGATTGAACTCATCTGCCAGAGTCCAAAGCTACTGCTATTTGCCCGCCCATGTTTATTGGATAAACCTGGAAGCAAGTTTCTAACCTAACTTCATAACCAACTTTTTAAAATAATGACGGAAATTTCTCAACATGTGATGGTCAATCCACAGACCTAAGGAAATCAACAAACCACAACCAAGAGAAAATTTGTTAAAGCATATAATCAAACTCCTAAACATCAAGCTTGACATTTCAAAAAGGACACATTATGTACAGAGAAAAACTAGAATGGCAGCGGGTGTTCGTTGAAAGTATACAACCTCAAAGCGGAGCAATATCTTTACTGAACAAAAAGGAAAAAAAAAGCTTTCAACTTAGAATTCTAAACCTAGCTACATTATTTTTCAAAAATGAAAGTGAAATATTTCTTGAGACATAGAAAAGCTGCGAGAATCCATCACAAGCAGATGTCCAATACCAGAAGTGTTAAGGGAAGTCCTTGGAGCAGATGAAAATAGTATTAGAAGTCTGGATGTATACAAAGAACTTCAAAAATGGTAAATATATATGTACATATAAAAACTCGATTCCCATGATTTTAAGTCTTCTTAAAAGACAATGTTGGCTTTTTGAAGCAAAAATAATGAGGGTATATGGCATAACACAAGAAGAAAGAACAAGAATGAGAACAGTAGCACAAAGTTTGGGAGAAAGAGGGCCCAAAGGCCGGCTCCTATTTTCAAAATGGTATAATACCCCTTGAAGTCAATATATACTGTTAAGTCCTAAAAGTAAAAGTGAAGTCGCTCAGTTGTGCCCGACTCTTAGCGACCCCATGGACTGCAGCCTACCAGGCTCCTCCGTCCATGGGATTTTCCAGGCAAGAGTACTGGAGTGGATTGCCGTTGCCTTCTCTGCCTCGGGTCCTGGGGTCCCACAAAGACAATTAACGCCAAACTCGCCCTCCACACCTGCTCTCTCCACTGTGCGTCTGTCTCTCTGATGACATTGTAGCTTTCCTTACAAAGAGCGTGGAAACGCGGAACGCCGGGTAAATTGACAGCCGGTTCCTGAACACAGGTCTGGTCCTAAAGTAACCACTAAAATAACAGATACAGCTAATAAGCAGGAAAGAAAATAGGGTCATAAACAGTATTCTACTGACCCAAAAGAAAACAGAAAAAGGAAACAGGACAGATAGATTAAATAGAAAAACATGAACATGGTCCATTTAAACCCAATCACGTTAATTCTAATGGTCTAAACAACCCATGTGAAAGGCAAAGACTGTCAGATGGCGTAAAACAAGAAAAACCTGTCCATACAATGCCTTCAAGAAACCCACTGCGAACCTAAAGACACAAATAGGACAAAAGTAAAGGGGCGGAGAAGAATATACCATGTTAATACTCATCAGAAGCAATCTAGAGTAGCTGTCTTAATATCAGACAGTACATTTCAGAGCAAAGAGTATAACCAGGAATTCTTTAAAGGTCACTTCACAATGATAAGAGGCTTACTTTATCAAGAATTCATACATTCAGGGACTATTCTGGTAGTCTAGTGGTTAAGAATTTGCCTTGCAATGCAGGGGACACGGGTGCCATACCTGCTTGGGGAACTAAGATCCCATGTGCCACGGAGCAGCCAAGCCCGGTGCTCTGGAGCCCTAATGCCGCAACTGCTGGGCCTGAACGCCACAACTGGAGAGAAAGATCCCGCAGGATTCAACAGAGATGCTGAGTGCCGCAACTAAGCCCCAACAGAGCCAAGGAAAACTTTAAAAATAAAAAAAAAAAGAGGCATACATTTTAAACGTTTGTGTGTCTAATTTTAGAACTTCAAAAATATATAAAAGTGATGGAATTAAAAGACAGCCGATATACATTAAAATTAGAGATTAAATTCAGTATCCCCTTTCCAATACTCGATAGAACAAGTAGACAGAAAATCAATGGGGACTTGAACATTACCAACCAAGTTGCCCTAATTGACATTTTTAGAACACTGTCCAACAAATAGCAGAGTACACACTTGCTTCAAGTGTACATGAGACCTTTAGCAAGGTATACTGATACTGTGGGCCATAAGGCAAATCTCAGTAAATTTAAAGGGATTTAAACAATGCAAAATATTTGCTCTGACTACAATAGAATTATATTATTATTATTAACAGAAAGGCATCTAGAAAACCCTTAAATGTTTGGAATTTAATAAACTTTTCATGTTGGTCAAAGCAGAAATCAAAAGGGGCATTAGAACATATTTTGAAATATAGACGCTGGAAAACCATGGAAAATGGAAGCACACATCAAAAGTTGTACTGCTGCTGCTAAGTCGCTTCAGTCATGTCCGACTCTGTGCGACTCCAAAGACAGCAGCCCACCAGGCTCCTCCATCCCTGGGATTCTCCAGGCAAGAACACTGGAGTGGGTTGCCATTGCCCTCTCCATCAAAAGTTGTGAGATATAGCTAAATCAGTGCTAAGAGGAATATTTATAGCAAGAATTAAGAACTAAATCAATAACCTAAACCTCCACCACCTAAGAAAGCTAGAAGAAGAAGTTGAAAGTAAACCCAAAGCAGACAAGAAATGATGAAGATCAGAATGGAAGGAAAATTTAAAAAGTGAAGCAATAGAGAAAACCAGTGAAGCCAAATGCTGCTTCCCCTGGATGGATCAATAAGATTGACAAGCCTCTAGCCAGATTAATTAGGATAAAAAGTATATGAGGGAAGAGTACTACAGATTCTACTGAAATTAAATTATATATTAAAATATAAGGAAATATTAAAAATCATATGCCAATAAATTTTACAACTCAGGTAAAATGGAGAAACCTTTTAAATGACACAAATTACCAAAGCTCTCTTCAGAATTGTTCAGTCGCTCAGTTGTATCCAACTCTTTGTGACCCGATGGACTGCAGCATGCCAGGCTTCCTGTCCTTCACCATCTCCCAGAGTTTGCTCAAACTCAGGTCCTTTGAATCAGTGATGCCATCCAACCATCTCATCCTCTGTCGTCCCCTTCTCCTCCTGCCCTCAATCTTTTCCAGCATCAGGGTCTTTTTTAATGAGCTCTTCGCATCAGGTGGCCAAAGTATTGGAGTTTCAGCTTCAGTATCAGTCCTTCCAATGAATATTCAGGGTTGATTTCCTTTAGGATTGACTGGTTTGATTTTCTTGCTGTCCAAAATAAACAGATTTTTTAAAAAACTATAGGTTAATATACTTCATGAACATTGATACTAAAAAATGTTTAAAAGTTTTTAGCAAGTCAATTCCAGCAATATACACTTTGGCTACCTGATGCAAAGAGCTGACTCTTTGTAAAAGACCCTGATGTGCTGGGAAAGATTGAAGGCAGGAAGAGAAGGGAGTGACGGAGGATGAGATAATTAGATAGCATCCCTGACTCAACAGACATGAATTTGAGCAGACTTCCGGAGACGGTTGGAGGACAGAGGAGCTTGGTGTGCTGCAGTCCCTGGGATTGCAAAGTCGGACACAATTTAACAACTTAACCACAAATACAAAGGGTACAGGATTATGATCAGTAAGAATCACTCCAAAAATGTGTGGCATATGTAGGTGACTAATGCCTGGGATACTTACACAGTTGCCCATGCTCTAGGAGTAGCATCGTAAAGTGGCTGAAATTTACCCCATGCTTCTAAGGGGGTATAGATAGAGCTGAGATGGTCTGGTTAGGAGCTAGATTCCACAGGCCATGACGAAGACATGGCACAGCCAAATAAATTTTTGTTTAGCCATGAAGATGGTAAACTTTATATCGTGCTTTTTAGTATTTATTTGGCTGTGCTGGATCTTAGTTGCGACACTTGGACTCTTTAGTTGGGGCATGTGGGATCTAGTTCCCTACTAAGGGATTGAACCCAGGCTCCCTGCATTGGGAGCACAGAGTCTTAACCACTGGACCACCAGGGGAGTCCCTCGTGTGTTTGTTTTTTTAAATTTAAATTTATTTTCAATTGGAGGATAACTGCTTCACAATATTGTGTTAGTGTCTGCCATACATCAACATGAATCAGCCACAGGTACACCGTGTGTTTTATCACAAAAGTTTTTAAACAAACATAATAAACACTCAGACCTCATCCTTTCCTAGTCACTTTGCTCTGTTTCTATCGTGTTTACGAGGTAGACATACATGTACAGCTGGGCTTCTGCACCTCACTTCCCAACTTGGCATTCAGTGACATCACGTTCAGTTCAGTTCAGTTGCTCAGTTGTGTCCGACTCTTTGCGTCCCCATGAATCGCAGCACACCAGGCCTCCCTGTCCATCACCGTCTCCCGGAGTTCACTCAAACTCACGTCCATCGAGTCGGTGATGCCATCCAGCCATCTCATCCTCTGTCGTCCCCTTCTCCTCCTGCCCCCAATCCCTCCCAGCATCAGAGTCTTTTCCAGTGAGTCAACTCTTCTCATGAGGTGGCCAAAATACTGGAGTTTCAGCTTTAGCATCATTCCTTCCAAAGAACACCCAGGACTGACCTCCTTTAGAATGGACTGGTTGGATCTCCTTGCAGTCCAAGGGACTCTCAAGAGTCTTCTCCAACACCACAGTTCAAAAGCATCAATTCTTCAGCACTCAGCTTTCTTCACAGTCCAACTCTCACATCCATACATGACTAGTGGAAAAACCATAGTCTTGACTAGACGGACCTTTGTTGGCAAAGTAATGTCTCTGCTTTTGAATATGCTATCTAGGTTGGTCATAACTTCTTCCAAAGAGTAAGCGTCTTTTAATTTCACAGCTTCAGTCACCATCTGCAGTGATTTTGGAACCCAAAAAAATAAAGTCTGACACTGTTTCCACTGTTTCCCCATCTATTTGCCATGAAGTGATGGGACCAGATGCCATGATCTTTG
>NW_011495023.1:15682966-15684437 GCF_000754665.1 Bison bison bison
ATTTCCATGTCAGTTTCCTTGTTTTGGAATATGGTCCATAAATGAGAATAACTCTGTGTGGGCAGAGATGGTCACTAGGCTTACCCTGGTGATCATTTCATAACGTATGTAAATGGCAAATCACAAATGTTGTACCCCTGAAACTAACATAATATGGTACATCAACTATATTTCAAGGTCTTTGCCTGTAATTCCCTGGAGATCCAGTGGTTGGTTAGGACTCCAAGCTTTCACTGCCAAGAACTTGGGTTCTGTCCCTCCTCAGGGAACTAAGATCACACAAGCTGTGAGGCACAGCACCAAAAAAAAAAAGTCTTTGTTTTGATAATTGTACTATGATTGCTCAGTCACTTCAGTGTGTGACCAACTCTGTGCGACCCTCTGGACTGTAGCCTGCCAGGCTTCTCTGTCCATGGATTCTGCTAGGCAAGAATACTGGAGTGGGTTGCCATGCCCCCCAGCCGATCTTCCCAACCCAGGGATCGAACCCGTGGCATCTCCTGCATTTTCTGCATCGAAGGTGGATTCTTTACCACTGAGCCACCGGGGAAGCCCCTGCTATGATTAAATATACTTAAATATATATTTAAATTTGGGAAAGCTGGGTAGGGAGTCTCTGGGAATTCCTTGCACTATTTTTTGTTGTTGTTCAGCCAGTCAGTCGTGTCCCCCTCTCTGGGACCCCATGAACTGCAGCACGCCAGACTTCCCTATCCTTCACTATCTCCCAGAGCTTGCTCAAACTCATGTTCATTGAGCCAGTCATGCCATCCAACCATCTCATCCTCTGTCATCCCCTTCACCTCCTGCCTTCAATGTTTCCCAGCATCAGGATCTTTTCTAAGGAATCGGCTCTTCATATCAGGTGGCCCTAGTATTGGAGTTTCAGCTTCAGCATCAGTCGTTGCAAACACAAAATTATTTCAAACTTTTAAGTTACAAGTTTTAAAAAAATTAAGCCTCCCATTTGGTAAGCACACGTTACATTCTTGTTACTTGAAGTGTGGTTCACAGACCAGCAGCATCAGCTACACCTGGGAGCGAGGAAAGAGGCGCACATTCCAGACGCTAGGTGACAGGAAGCAGGTGCAACAATGCAGGCAACTTCTATGGTGGCTTGTCTTGGGTGCCAGGGCTTCCCCGGTGGCTTAGATGGTAAAGAACCCGCCTGCAGTATGGGAGAACTGGGCTGGAGGAGGGCATGGCAACCCATTCCAATACTCTTGCTAGAGAATCGCCATGGGCAGAGGAATCTGGCAGGCTACAGTCCATGGGGTCGCAGAGCTGGACACAACTGAGCAACTAAGCACAGCACAGCTTGGGCGCCAAGTACAAAAAGTAGATCTCCACCCACCCACCAGAATCTGAAGTTAATTCCCAGGCCTTAATGGGCTCCACACCACCTTACTCTCGCGAGACTGCCTCTCTCCAAGTCAACGGCCGCTCAAGCGGGAAGAGCCGGCGGAACACA
>NW_011495023.1:15684537-15686245 GCF_000754665.1 Bison bison bison
CTGCATATAGGTTTCTCAAGAGGCAGGTCAGGTGGGCTGGTATTCCCATCTCTTTCAGAATTTTCCACAGTTTATTAATGCTTGAAATTGGCCATGATGGGAATATTTGGCATCAAAGAAATTGGTAAACACTATAATTTTTTTTCTGTTGTTTTTGTTCGTAGTGCTGGTTGTTGAACATTTACCAGCCCTCCACTATGGTCAGCATAGTCATAACTCTGGGTCTTGCCTGCCACTGAACAATAAACTCAGGCATGGTGCTAGGGGATGTTAAGGGTAGGCATTGAGTCATGTCAAGAGAGTTAGTTCTGTTCACTGGTCCTAGGGGAAATGGATGCAAAAAAAGATCATCAGGACCTGATGCGGACAGGTCAAGTCTGCAGTTCTGTTCCAGCCTCTACCCGACTGCTGCATTATTCTGTGTCCTTGCTGCCTGGGACAGCCCAGACCAAATCCCTGCAAACCCAACCAAGCCTGCATACCACCCAACTCTATGCAAATAAATCTAATTATTAATGGACAGGTGGCCCAAAGCAAGGGATGGTTCTGGAGTCATCCTAATGCCATCAAAGGCAAAAAGATCCAGATAGTTAAGGCCATTAAGTGGTAAATAAAGTCTGATTGATAAGATGCCCTAGGACTCTTTCTTCAAACACCTGCTAATTGTTTACTAATCTGGCAACTTTGAGGAGCACTCTTAGCATGAGGGGGTTTCCCTGATAGCTCAGTTGGTAGAGAATTGGCCTGCAATGCAGGACATCCTGATTCCATTTCTGGGTAGGGAAGATCTGCTGGAGAAGGGATACCCACTCCAGTATTCTTTGGCTTCCTTGATGGCTCAGCTGGTAAAGAATCTGCAGTGTGGGAGACCTGGGTTTGATCCCTGGGTTGGGAAGATCCCCTGGAGAAGGGAAAGGCTACCCACTCCAGTATTCTGGCCTGGAGAATTCCATGGACTGTATAGTCCATGGAGTCGAAAAGAACAAGAGTGGGACATGACTGAGTGACTTTCACTTCACTTAGCACTAGGAGGAAATCACTGGTGCCCCCTTGTGGCAAGTTTTGAGAAAGAGTGAACCCAGAACTGCCCAGAAATCGTGGAAAAGGAGAGGCAGCCAGGTGAAGTACAGAACAGGGTGAGCTGCTGTGCCCGCACTTGTGTTATGAAAGGGGATGGGGGTGGGAAGCAGGTCTACACTGTCTCTAGAAATGTGCCAGTGTAATGTTTCAGAAAATGTTTTTAAGAAATAGAGGCAGCTTGTTTTTGTAGAAGGAAAGATGGCACAGCAAGTGTTAACTGAAGCCGTGTCAGCCTCACCCGGTCCGCCATCTGACAGCTTGCATCAGAGTCCCCTTGCACACTGATAAAAATGCACATTCCAAACATCACCCAGACCTTACAGATTCCGTTTCTCTGGGAGCAAATGTGCAAAACAAGCTCCCCCCATCCCATGTGTCTTACAAACACTGATGTCTGAGAACCACATGAATTCAAAGATGAGCCAGAAATTCAAGTGGTTTGTCATTGTTGTCATAGCCATCTGTCACCGAAAGGCTCTCGTGGTCTCTGTCCCTGATCAAAGGAGATTGAAGGGGCAGGACAATTAAGTACGATATGTGATCCCGGATGGATCCTGGTCCAGGAAAAGGATATTCATGAGGCAATTGATGGCATCTGAAAAAAGTCTGAGGATTAGTTAATAGTATT
>NW_011495023.1:15686345-15701605 GCF_000754665.1 Bison bison bison
GGACCGCGGAGGCGTGAGGGGCAGCCGACGCGCCGGTCCACTCGCAGGTCACCTGACAGTCACGCCCTCCCCGCGACCTCCTCGCATGCACTTGGACAGCGCCCTGGGTTCGTGGAGGCTGTCCGGGGCTCTGATGCGTGGAGATCTTCGGATCCTCGTGGAGACCCCAGCATCCCAGGCAGGACAGGGCACTGCCGTCTGTTCCAGCCCCAGCCTTCCCTTCCGGTCTCTCTGATCACCCTCATCCAGGCCCTGCAGCAGCTTGGGGTGGTGGCGTGAAAGATGGTCTCCAGAAGGGACTTTCATTCAGGCTCACCAAAGCTGGTCTTCAGAGTCCATCGGTAAATTCCATCTCTTCTTATTTTCTTTCACCTTAACTGCATGCCCTCCTGGTAGCCCAGGCTGCAGGCCTTTCGAGCCAGTAGAATCAACCACACTGTCAAGTAAGGGCCCAGAGGGACCTGAGTGACCAGCCCACTTGGCAACCTCAGTGGAGGCTGCCTGTGGCAGTGGCAGCCCCAGGACCTTGGCACATGCTCAAGTGCAGAGCAGGGACGAGGGGCACCTGGGGTGAGGGCCAGCCATTGGAAGGCCCTCCAGTCCTCTTAGGTCTCACCACACATTTGTCTTTACTCAGGGCCAAAGTTGGGGGGCTCCCCAGGTGGCTCGGTGGTAAAGAATCCGCCAACCTGTGCAGGAGAGGCAGTCGGGTCTCTGGGTGGGGAAGATCCCCTAGAGGAGGAAATGGCAACCCAGCCTAGTATTCTTGCCTGGAAAACCATGGATTCTTGCCATGGACAGAGGAGCCTGGCGGGCTTCAGCCTGTGGGGCTGCAAAAAGCAGAACACAACTGAGTGGCTGAGCACACAGGCAAGGCCAACCTCGGGGAAACACCATCACTGCAGAAAGCCGGGAGGAGGCAGCGCTTACAGCCTCACCCAGTCCTGGGGACCATCGGGAGCGCCTGGAGATAAGCCGCTGGAACGTCTGAGCCTCATGACAGTTAATCGTTCAAAGGCTGGCGTGCAAAGGTCTTCCAGGACTCCTTTATATCAGGCCCGGCTGTGAGTGAGAGAGAGAGAGAGTGTGTGTGTGTGTGCGCGCGCCCGCGCGCACATGCATGAGAAAGACACCTTGAGATTGCTGCTGCTGCTAAGTCGCGTCAGTCGTGTCCGACTCTGTGCGACTCCATAGACGGCAGCCCACCAGGCTCCTCTGTCCCTGGGATTCTCCAGGCAAGAACACTGGAGTGGGTTGCCGTTTCCTTCTCTGAGATTGAGAATGACATAAAGATAGAAACGTCCTTAAGAATCCATCCAAACCTGCTGTGTGAAGTCAGAGCCACCTGACTCCACTGGCACAGAGGCTTTCACTTCTGTCTCCCTCTCCTCCCCTCCCCAGCTTGGTTCTCAGGAAACATCATCTTCTAGAAACGAGGCTCCTAAAGGAGAGGACTGGGCTTGGGGTGGGGTTGGGGGGCTGAGCTGGGGTGTCTGAATTGTCAGAGAGGTTTAAAAAAAAAAACAAATTTATGTGTTTATTTCTGGCTGCTCTGGGTCTTTATTGTTGCCTGCAGGCTCTTAGCTGCAGTGAGCAGTGGCTATTCTACAGTCATGGTGCCCCGGCTTCTCGGTGCTCCCCAGCGTGGGCTCTGGCGGGGGTGGAGAGCGTTCAGTTCTTGTAGCTAAGCTACCCCAAGGCATGTGAAATCTTTCTGGAGCAGGGATCCAACCCGTGTCCCCTCCATTGGCAGGCTGAGTCTTAACCACCAGACTGCCAGGGAGATCCTCAGAGAGGGTTTTAGAGCTACTTTTGGAGAAGAACTACCGCTACAGTTCTCACGCTCCTTTGACTAAGAATCATAGTGGGTAATTCTCACAGGTCTTGGGCAGAACACAGGAAGATGGATTTTAAAAAAAGTTTTTATTGAGGACTTCCTTGGGGTCCAGTGGTTAATATTCCATGCTTCCAATGCAGGGGGCGCAAATTCCATCACTAGTCAGGGAACTAAGATCCCACAAGCCAGTAGGGGCCTGGCCAGAATTGAAGTGTAATTGATTTACAATGTGTTACATTTCTGCTATACAACAAAGTGATTCAGTTACACGTACAGATTTTTTTCATATTCTCTTCCGTTATGGTTTATCACAGGATACTGAATATAGTTCCCTTTGCTATATAGTAGGACCTTGTTTCGGAGAAGACAGTGGCACCCCACTCCAGTACTCTTGCCTGGAAAATCCCATGGACCGAGGAGCCTGGTTGGCTACAGTCCATGGGGTCACTAAGAGTCAGACACGACTGAGCGACTTCCCTTTCACTTTTCACTTTCATGCATTGGAGAAGGAAATGGCAACCCACTCCGGTGTTCTTGCCTGGAGAATCCCAGGGACGGGGGAGCCTGGTGGGCTGCCGTCTATGGGGTCGCACAGAGTCGAACACGACTGAAGCGACTTAGCAACAGCAGCAGCAGCAGGACCTTGTTTACTCATCCTACGTGATATAGCTTACATCTGCTAAACCCAGACTCCTAGTTCTCCCCTCCCTCCAGCCCACCTCAGCCTTGGCAACCTCAAGTCTGGTCTCTGTCTGTGAGTCTATTTCCATTTTATAAATAAGTTCCCTTCTATCATATTTTAGATTCTTCTCTATCTAACTTACTTCACTTAAATTATGATAATCTCATGTTGCTGCAAATGGCCTTGTCCATTCTTTTTTTATGGCTGAATAGTATCCCATTGTCTATATGTACCACATCTTCTTTATCCATTCATCAGTTGATGGACACTTCCATGTCCTGGCTATTGTAAATAGCGCTGCAGTGGACATTGGGGTGCAGATATCTTTTCGAATTAGAGTTTTGTCCGGGTATATGGAAGATGGATTTTTAGTAAATATTCCTAGGCAATTCAGATGAGGGAGGTCTAAAGAGAAGGGCTCTGTAGCAATGCTTCTCTTACATGCATTCCTAGGAAATTAGTTCATATGCATGTTCTGATTCAGAGGGTCTGGGTGAAAGATGCATTTCCAAAAATCTCTGAGGACGTGCAAATATTCCCAGCCTCAAGACCTGCTCAGGGTAGCAGGGCTGCACGGTTTGCAGTCTCGGTCAGTTGTACCCCCAACTCATATGTTCTCTGTTACAGTGTGCTTTGCTCTGTTCTAAGCTTTCTGAGTTTTCAGAACTACAGCCGGATCTAGGAAAGCTACGGTAGTAATTTTGTGTAGTCTTCTCCCTGTTAAAAAATAAATAAAATGTGTGATTGCTTGAGCTTAGATAAAATTGTGTTAGACACCAAACAGAATGCAGTCTTACCAGTCAGCTCAGAATGAGTCTATTTTGGAAAGGCACATAAAATTCAATAGAAAGTCTGCTGGGACCAGGTGTCTTCCGGTCTTTGGAGACGAAACTGCTAATTCAGGCTCCAGCTGCAAACATTTTTTTTTTTTCTCTCAATTTTTCTTTCCCTCATGGGAAAAAGACTTTTTGGTTCAATGACAGCAGAGCTGCACAACCCATTCAAAAAGAACTTCAAGTGTTCTCCAGTGTATTATCTGCTGAACTATGTGCCTCCCAAAGGCTCTGGGGGGGCGGTTCAACTGCACTGTGCCCATGGTCATGGGACAGACGACGCTGTGGCCTTGCATGGTCATGCAGAATCAGACTTTCAGAAAGGCCGCAAGAGGCCCCTGAGATTCTTTAGTTGTTAAGGTTGTTGGAGATGTTCCTCCTATTTAAAAATTTTTTAAATTGTGGGGAACATATACATAATGAAACTTAGCAGTTTACTTTTTAAAATTATTTATTTAGTTATTTATTTTTGGCCATGCTGGGCCTTTGTTGCTGCTCAGACTTTTCTCCGGTTTCGGTGCATGGGCTTCTCATTGCAGTGGCTTCTCCTGTTGCGGATCACCGGCCCTAGGGCACAGCAGCTGTAGCACACAGCTTAGTTGCTCCACGGATGTAGGATCTTCCCAGATCAGGGATCGAACCCGTGTCTCCTGCATTGGCAAGCAGATTCTTTACCACTAAGTCACCAGGGAAGCCCCAGATTAACTATATTTTAAGCAGGTCATTCAGTATTATGAAGTACATTCACATTATTGCATAACCATCACCACTCTCCAGCTCTAGAACTTATTCATCACCCTAAACTGAAGCTCTGTGCCAATCAAACAAGAACTCCCTTCCCCTCCCCCCAGCCCCTGCTAACCACTGTGCTACTCTCCATCTCTGAATTTTACTACCTAGATACCTCCTAGGTCTCTGTCAGCGCAGACTGTCATAACAAATGACCGCTGACTGGATGGCTTATACGACAGACATTGATTTTCTCATGGCTCTGGAGGCTGGAAGTCTGACATCAGGGTGTCAGGATGGTTCTAGAGAGGGCTCTCTTCCTGGTGTGTGGACGGCCACCTTCTCACTCTGTCCACACCTGGCAAGAGAGTGAGAGAAGAAAGAGAAAGAGAGAGAAGGGGGACTTCTCTGGTGGTCCAGTGGCTAAGACTCAATACTACCAATTTAGGTGGCCCAGGTTTGATCCCTGGTCAGGGAACTAGATCCCACATGTGGCAGCTAAGAGTTGGCATGCCACAACTGCAAGATCTGCATGCTCCAGTGCCCACTGTTGTTCGAGCTGAGCATAAACCATAATGCTCGGTCACAGGTTTGCTTGATACTGAAGACTTCCCTGTGACTTCTGCAGATTCAGGGGAGAGTATGTTTTATGGTCACCCAGGCCCACAGAATTGTCCACCTCACCAGTATCTCATTTTCTCTGCCATATACTATGTCATTAAGCATTTGACTTAGCAAAAAGCTACTTAGTCCAGAAAGAAATTGTGATACTTATCTAGAAGCCAAAGAGAATTCCTTTCTGTCTGATTCACTGACTATTAAATAAATATCTATTCTCTACCTCTGTTCCTCCTAACAGGGGGCCAGCAAGCAATAAACATTTCTCAGCTCCTTATTACACCCCCATGAAAAAAAGTCACCATATGACTATGTTGCCCCAGAAACCCACACTATCTGACTATACTGCCCCAACTTCCTTCCCTCATTCATAGACCCCTGATCTCCTCTACCCCTACTCTCGACAGTGTCCTGGGAGATTTCATGTAACTATCCCTTCTAACAGGCTAGCCTCAGGGCTTCAACCATTTTTGAAGTTGAGGCTCAGTTTCATGTTGTAAAGCCTTGGTGACACTCATCAAAGCAGTATGAGAAGGCTCAAAAGAGTACTAAGTAAATCCGTAGCAATTTCAAGGCCATCATGAGTACTGTATATCAAAGTCTCATCATATCTGTAAAATATCCACAGTCATCACACACCTCAGAAGTATGAGGTTGCATAGAACTGTTTCCTGTCCTGACTGATGGAAACACATTGCACATGTTTGGTTTCCAACCTCAGCTGTATCCTCAGCACAGCTCAGCATCCTGCTTCCTGTTCTGCTCAGCTCCCTCCTCCTCCAGCTTCTTGACTCTCCAAAAGGCTCATAACCCTCTCTGCATCTGCTCTCTCAGCTAGAACTTTGTTCTCATTCACAGAGAAAATGAAGTCTCCAACTTCAGTCCATCCCTCTAAAGCTATTACATCAGCTGAAACTGGCTGATTTCCTATTAAACTAAGAGGAATAGGAGGGTGGATGCAGGGAGGGGCACTCTGACTGATTACAATGTGCCTTAATTACTTTATCTTGGAATTAGTGTGGTAACAATTAGGAGTCAAACAGGGCTTCCCAGGTGGCACTAGTGATAAAGAAGCTGCCTGCCAACACGGGAGACACAAGAGAGGTGGGTTCAGTCCCTGGGTCTGAAAAATCGCCTGGAAGAGGAAATGGCAACCCACTCCAGTATTCTTGTTTGGGAAATCCCACGGACAGAGGAGCCTGGGGGCTACAGTCCGTGGGGCTGCAGAGAGTCGGACACAGCTGAACTTCTAATCACACAGGAATCGAACATTCTTTGTGTCAAGTCTCATAGACCCACACGAAGCTGCATCGCTTTGATTATTCTTTTGCTATCACATCTCTGTCTCTCTGACCACAGCCAGGAGAGAGTCTTAACTTTTAAGGGCTCATGGGATTAGATTGAGTTCACTGAGATAATCCAATTTAATCTCCCGTTTTAAGGTCCTTAACCTTAATCACATCAACAAAATCTCTTTATCCATATTGATTTTGTTCAGTTGCTCAGTCCTGTCTGACTCTTTGCAACCCCATGGACTACAGCATGCCAGGCTTCCCTGTCCTTTACTATCTCCCGGAGTTTGCTCAAACTCATGTCCATTGAATCAGTGATGCCATCCAACCATCTCATCTTCTATCATCCCCTTCTCCTCCTGCCCTCAGTCTTTCCCAACATCAGTCTTTTCCAGTGAGTCAGGTCTTCGCATCAGGTGGCCAAAGTATTGGAGCTTCAGCTTCAGCATCAGTCCTTCCAGTAAATATTCAGGGTTGACTTCCTTGCTGTCCAAGGGACTCTCAAGAGTCTTTTCCAGCACCAGCGGTCTGAAAGCATCAATTCTTCGGGCTCAGCCTTCTTTATAGTCCAGATGTGACATCCATACCTGACTACTGGAAAAACCTTAGCTTGGCCTATGTGGACCTCTGTTGGCAAAGTAATGTCTCTGATTTTTAATATGCTGTCTAGGTTTGTCATAGCTTTTCTTCCAAGGAGCAAGCGTCTTTTAATTTCATGGCTGCCGTCATAGTCCACAGTAATTTTGGATCCCAGGAAAATAAAGTCTGTCACTGTTTCCATTTTTTCCCTGTCCATTTTATCCATATAAGGGAACATATTCACAGGCTCTGGGGATTAGTACCAGGACATCTTTGAAGGGTCATGATTCTGCCTATCATGCATGATATATTTTAAATGTTCAATAACTGACTTTCTTACTATAATTCTTTATAAGTGTGAGAGTATAACACAGTGGGTCCAGTTCACTAGTGTGAACTGTTATGTCAGTGACCATTTGTTAAACCCAGATAGAGCTAAAGCCAAGAGGACTTGTTCCATCTATTCAAGCTGTCCTTCCAGAAGTAAAATCTAAAAATCTATGCACTGTAAGAAACCCAGAGAAGCCCTCAAATGTCTGAAGATAAAGAAAAGTACTTGGGCATTTAATCACGATGTTTAAATGGCTAAATTGGTCCATTTTAACTGAATGGTCAACTTTTTTTTTCAGCTCTGTGTAGAGATGAGCGAGGGCTTCAGTGGTAAAGAATCCACCTGCCAATACAGGAGACATGGGTTCAATCCCTGGGTTGGAAAGATCCCTTGGAGAAGGAAATGGCAACCCACTCCAGTATTCTTGCCTGGGAGAGGACAGAGGAACCTGGGAAGCTACAGTCTGTGGAGTGGCAAAGCGGAAGACACAACTCAGGGACTAAACAACAACAGAGATGGGCAGTGACTTCAAATGAATACAGTTTCACATTGAAGCTATTGGTTTTCCCCAGTGTCCTTCCAAGTCAAAAGGAGAAAGTCATTCTGAAAGACACCTTTTTCCTCAGACTTAACATGCATGATTGGACAACTTTGGAACTCAGCGTAACCTGCAGATACATCTGCTCATCTGAAGAACTTGAAGTGATTCCTACAAAGCAGTAGTCCGCAGGCAAGGCAGAGTGTACACTGCTGCTGCTGCTGCTGCTGCTAAGTCGCTTCAGTCGTGTCCGACTCTGTGCGACCCCATAGACGGCAGCCCACCAGGCTCCCCCGTCCCTGGGATTCTCCAGGCAAGAACACTGGAGTGGGTTGCCATTTCCTTCTCCAATGCATGAAAGTGAAAAGTGAAAGTGAAGTTGCTCAGTCGTGTCCTACTCTTTAGGACCCCATAGACTGCAGCCCACCAGGCTCCCCCGTCCCTGGGATTGTCCAGGCAAGAACACTGGAGTGGGTTGCCATTTCCTTCTCCAATGCATGAAAGTGAAAAGTGAAAGTGAAATCACTCAGTCTTGTCCGACTCTTGGTGACCCCATGGACTGCAGCCTACCAGGCTCCTCGGTCCATGGGATTTTCCAGGCAAGAGTACTGGAGTGGGGTGCCATTGCCTTCTCCAGAGTGTACACAGTGGTCCTAAAACTGGACCCAGGGAGGCACACTTTGTTTACTGTGTGTGATTCCTTTTGTTAGTTGATCACATTGGTTTAGAACTAAGCCCTAGCTCAAATCTCAGATCTTTTTTTCTTTTTTTTTGGTGCTGCAGTGGGTCTTTGTTGCAGCACTTGGGATCTTCGAACTTTGTTGTGGCATGTAAGATCTAGTTCCCTGACTGGAGATTGAACCGAGCCCCCTCCATTAGGAGTGTGGGGTCTTAGCCACCTGACCACAGAGGAGTCCCCACATCTTGCTGAGAAAATTTTGAGCTAAGGAGACTCAAACCACTTAATAAAAAAAAGTCTCATAAGTGTTTTTCCAACTCTACTGGCAGCCTCCAGTGACTAAGGAATGTGTTTTCCATCACTTTGGGTGTCATCACCAAATAACTGTGTGAGGACAAACTTTGACAATCTCTTCAGATGGTACCTTTTGACTAAGATTTGTTGAACAAAAATCACTTTCATCACTTTTGTTAGGAACTGTCAAAAGAGTAAATTCTGTGTAATCACCCCTCAAACGATGAATGCACGTGAATTAGAATTTTTTGTGCAAGTTTACATCAAAATGGAAACATTCTCATGACTGTAGATCCTCATATTTTTTTTTAAGCTATGCAAAATTGACCTGAATATCTTTACTTCTTCACTGATCTTAAACACTTTTCTTCTCATCGGAGAACATTTTGACAAACGGATTAAATATATTTCTCCTTACATTACATGACTTATTTATTTTTCTTTATGGCAAGTGATGCTAGTTTTCTACTCGTATGTGGTAGTCACATACAATTTTCTTTTAACATACATTTACATTAGTAGACATTAGTCAAAGAAAATATGTACATTGAAATTTAGGCAACACTGACAAAATAAAAGGTGTTTGCCCAAGTGCCTGCAAATAATAAACACACAACAAAAGGTAGCTACTATTTTTTAAGCATTTTGACTTATTATTTAGTTAAATTATTGTGAAATTATATGGTTATATTATTTCATTGACAATTTAAAATCAACTCAACAAATAGATACTGCCAGGCCATGGAAATTCAAAGATGAAAATGAAGGAAGTAGTGCCTGCTTTCAAGAGGCTGTCATTTTAGTGGAAAGAGAGATACTAAGCAACCAGTAATGGCACAGTGTTTTATTTCTGGGACTTCCCCAATGACCCAGTGGTTTAGATTCTGCCTTTCAAAGGGGGTGCAGGTTCAGTCCTTGGTCAGAGAACTAAGGTTCCACTTGCCTTGCTGTGCAGGCCCCCCAAAAAAAGACCCTTCAAAAAATAAAAAGGACCAATGCTCTATTTCTTATTACAGACCTATGTACTGTGAAAGGAAAGTGCAAATGGAGTCAGGAGTGGCAAGAGAACTCTCTAAATCAGAGCCAGGAGGCCATCAAGATAATGTGACTTATGCACGTCTCAACCTGGATGGATTACCTTTTGACCTAATGAAATCATCCAGAACATCTGCTAGAAACTTCTACAGTCTTTAAACTTATCAGACACTCACCCTAAAAAAATAGCTTGTGACAGCCTATCCACTTATCAGCCCCCATGCACCCTAAAACAATCTGTGGTTCCTTCAGTTCAGTTCAGTCACTCAGTCGTGTCCGACTCTGCGACCCCATGAATCGCAGCACGCTAGGCCTCCCTGTCCATCACCGACTCCCGGAGTTCACTCAGACTCACGTCCATCGAGTCAGTGATGCCATCCAACCATCTCATTCTTTGTCGTCCCCTTCTCCTCCTGCCCCCAATCCCTCCCAGCATCAGAGTCTTTTCCAGTGAGTCAGCTCTTCTCATGAAGTGGCCAAAGTACTGGAGTTTCAGCTTTAGCATCACTCCTTCCAAAGAAATCCCAGGGCTGATCTCCTTCAGAATGGACTGGTTGGATCTCCTTGCAGGCCAAGGGAGTCTCGAGAGTCTTCTCCAACACCACAACTCAAAAGCATCAATTCTTCGGTGCTCAGCTTTCTTCACAGTCCAACTCTCACATCCATACATGACCACAGGAAAAACCATAGTCTTGACTAGACGGACCTTTGTTGGCAAAGTAATGTATCTGCTTTTAAATATGCTATCTAGGTTGGTCATAACTTTCCTTCCAAGCAGTAAGCAGCTTTTAATTTCACGGCTGCAGTCACCATCTGCAGTGATTTTGGAGCCCCCCAAAATAAAGTCTGACACTGTTTCCGCTGTCTCCCCATCTATTTCCCATGAAGTGACGGGACCAGATGCCATGATTTTCATTTTCTGAATGTTGAGTTTTAAGCCAACTTTTTCACTCTCCTCTTTCACCTTCAAGAGGCTTTTTAGTTCCTCTTCACTTTCTGCCATAAGGGTGGTGTCATCTGCATATCTGAGGTTATTGATATTTCTCCCAGCAATCTTGATTCCAGCTTGTGCTTCTTCCAGCCTAGCGTTTCTCATCATGTACTCTGCATATAAGTTAAATAAGCAGGGTGACAATATACAGCCTTGACATACTCCTTTTCCTATTTGGAACCAGTCTGTTGTTCCATGTCCAGTTCTAACTGTTGCTTCCTGACCTGCATACAAATTTCTCAAGAGGCAGGTCAGGTGGTCTGGTATTCCCATCTCTTTCAGAATTTTCCACAGTTTATTGTGATCCACACAGTCAAAGGCTTTGGCATAGTCAATAAAGCAGAAATAGATGTTTTTCTGGAACTCTCTTGCTTTTTCCATGATCCAGCAGATGTTGGCAATTTGGTCTCTGGTTCCTCTGCCTTTTCTAAAACCAGCTTGAACATCAAGAAGTTCACAGTTCACGTATTGCTGAAGCTTGGCTTGGAGAATTTTGAACATTACTTTACTAGTGTGTGAGATGAGTGCAATTGTGCAGTAGTTTGAGCATTCTTTGGCATTGCCTTTCTTTGGGATTGGAATGAAAACTGACCTTTTCCAGTCCTGTGGCCACTGCTGAGTTTTCCAAATTTGCTGGCATATTGAGTGCAGCACTTTCACAGCATCATCTTTCAGGATATGAAATAGCTCAACTGGAATTCCATCACCGCCACTAGCTTTGTTTGTAGTGATGCTTTCTAAGGTCCACTTGACTTCACATTCCAGGATGTCTGGCTCTAGGTGAGTGATCACACCATCATGACAGTATATTTTCTGACCGACATCAGAGTTGATCACAATTATTGTCAGGCAACTTTGAACAACTCTGTGGCTTTTGTCTTTATAAGCCTTTGATCCTTTCTCTTCTCCAAAACATTCTTTTGAGGGTTACCCAAATCTGTCTTCTGAATTGCAATTCTTGAATCCCAAATAAACTCTTATTTGCAGCCTCTTGCATTATGTTTTTGGTTGACATTACAAAGTGCTATGGGACTTGCCCAGAGAAGACAATGGCAACCCACTCCAGTACTCTTGCCTGGAAAATCCCATGGATGGAGGAGCCTGGTAGGCTGCAGTCCATGGGGTCTCGAAGAGTCGGACACAACTGAGTGACTACACTTTCACTTTTCACTTTCTTGCATTGGAGAAGGAAATGGCAACCCACTCCAGTGTTCTTGCCTGGAGAATCCCGGGGACGGAGGAGCCTGGTAGGGTGCCATCTATGAGGTTTCACAGAGTCGGACATGACTGAAGCGACTTAGCAGGAGCAGCAGCATGGGGCTTCCCTGGTTGCTCAGACTGTAAAGAATCTGCCTGACGTGCAGGAGACTTGGGTTTGATCCCTGGGTCAGGAAGATCCCCTGGAGAAGAGGGAATGGCAACCCACTCCAGTATTCTTGCCTGGAGAATTCCATGGACAGAGGAGCCTGATAGGCTATATTAGTCCATGGGGCCCCAAAGAGTCAGACTTGCCTGAGTGAATAACACTTTGACTTTCACAAAGTGCTATAGAAAGGGGCTCCTCTGATGGTTCAGTGGTTAAAGCTACTCCTTTCTAGTGCAGGGCATGCGGGTTCATCCCTGGTCAGGGAACTAAGTACCCACATGTCACGTGACATGGGCCAATTTAAAAAAAAAAGATAGACAATCACAAGTGTTGTAAGACAGCCTATGAAATGTAGAAAAATACTGCAAACTATATATCTGATAAGGATTTAATATTAACAATATATAAGGAAATCAATAGCAAAAAAAAAGAAAAGAAAGTGCTGTAAGAGCACAGGGGAAGTGGGTCAGGAACTTTTTAAGGAGGAAAGCGATTGAGCAGAAATGTGAATGGTGAGTAGAGGGAGTGAGTTTATAAACAGAAACAGAGGGAGAGGAGGCTTCGTAGGAACGAACCCTGAGGACCTAGGGTGCCAAGTTTCGATTGCCTCACTGTGGCTAGTGAGGAGCCACTGAGTGATTTTGCTCTGGGAAGAAGAGTCAGATCTGCAGGTTAGAAAGTTCACTCAGGCAGGAGCCATGTGGAGAGACCACTGGAGGGAACCAGGCTAGAGGCAGGAGTGACAGGCAGCCCATGGGAGAACTGAAACGGCCAAATCAGGGCAGGGCAAGGAGAGAATGGGCCCCTGGCCCAGTGGAAGAGCTGGCCTCAGTGAGGATGGGAGGTGCGGGGTGAGCGGAGGCCCTCTCCAGCGCTCCCCGCAAACCTTCCAGCTTTCTAGAGAATCCTGCAGTCAGTGCTGCTTTCTCTTAGTCAAACCAGAGCTGCATTCTTTGCAGCCACACGATGACACTGTCATGTAAAATAACAGGAACTGCTTGGTTTCCAAATCAAGCAACTGTTGATTGCCTTGTCTTTGGAAATCAGTATTCCATTCACCATACTGCAAATGCCTGCTAATGAATGTGACTGGAACAGATGTTAAAATAATGTTTTGGGCAACTAGGGTGCTCTGTGAACAAGGTTAGAATCTTCCCATTACAATTTTCCACCACCACACACCTGGCATCTTTGCTAATTGAAACTGCTGGATATCATTCGCCATAAATTCTCCTCATAGGGCTAATGGAGCAGGAAATTATGCCAACTGAAGCAAAACAGGGCACATAATAAACACTGGCAAAAACCAGCGACTGTGATAGCAGCTTTGCAAATGGAGAATAAAATCAAGTTTTTTTCTTGGAACATGTCTTTTTTTTTTTTTTTTCCTTTAAGTGGGATGCATAAAACAAAATAAGAAATGTTTACTACATTTTCTTTGTAAGGTAAAAATTCACTGGTTATGGAAACAGCAATAAAGATCATACAAAGGATCCTACTCAAGATTTTCTCTGGTTTCTGGGAGGTGGTTTCAGCAACCTGGTACAGGTCTTCCACATCAAATACTCAAGACAAATCTGGCTGTTTAGAGCCAATCACTAAAGACATACAACTCTCCCATCCACTGCAGTGCTTCTCTATTTCTTTGTGCTCACTTACTTGGGTTAAGTGAAGTCGTTCAGTCGTGTCTGACTCTTTGCGACCCCATGGACTGTAGTCTATCAGGTTCCACCATCCATGGGATTTTCCAGGCAAGAATACTGGAGTGGGTTGCCATTTCCTTCTCCAGGAGATCTTCCCGACCCAGGGATTGAACCCAGGTCTCCCACCTGGTAGGCGTTGTAGGCAGACGCTTTACTGTCTGAGCCACCAGGGAAGATTTGTTAGGTAAAATCTGTTAATTGGGTTAGATAAACTTTAATAGAGTTTTCCTGGTAGCTCAGCTGGTAAAGAATCTGCCTGCAATGCAGGAGACCACAATTTGATTCCTGGGTTGGGAAGATCCCTTGGAGGAGGGCACGGCAACCCATTCCAGTATTCTTGTCTGGAGTATCCCCATGGACAGAGGATCCTGGTGGACTGCAGTCTGTGAGGTCACAAAGAGTCAGACATGACTGACTGACTAAGCACACAAACCTTAGTAATAATAGTAACAGTAATAGTATTGGGACTTCCCTCGTGGTCCAGTGGTTGAGAGTCCACCTGCCAATGCAAGGGACATGGGCTTGATCCCTGGTCTGGGAAGAGCCCACATGCCTTGGAGCATCTAAGCCTGTGTGCCACAACTACTGCGCCTGCCAGATGCAATTACTGAAGCCCATACACTAGAGCTCGTGCTTTGCAATAAGAGAAGCCACCGCAATGACAAGCCCAAGCACCACAACCAGGAAGTAGCTCCCACTCGCTGCACCTAGAGAAAGCCCAGGCACAGCAACGAAGACCCAGTGCAGCCAACAGTAATAATAGGAACAACAAGAACTAAATATTTATTGAATGCTTATTACGAGCCAGATATGGTCTAAAAGCTATGCATGTATTATCTCAGTTACTCCTCTTGATAATCCTATGAGGCAAATACTATTATTACTCAGCTTTTTAGCTGAGGATGCCAAGGCACAGAGAAATTTACCAGTTATTGATTTGCTGAAAGACAGGAAGTGGCAGATTCAGGACTCAGACCTGGGCACCCCTGACTGCTTTCTCTACTGTCTCTAATCCAGAGGAGGAGTTTGGTGACCAAGCAGCCTGGAGTCATAACTTAGGTTTATATCTTAAGGAGAGTCTCCTGCCTGTGCAACTAGAAAACCTATCACATTCTTTGTATTAATGAAACATAGCTTAAAAACATAATTAAAGCTAATATTTCATCCACAGTGATGACCTGACCACCACCGAAAAAAAAAGGTAAAAATACTTGGCCATTAATTTCACTTAGGAACCACGAGGGCTAATAAATGAAAACTGCAGAATGCTAGTGGGGACTACTTAACCTGAATTTATGTTTATTAAAGTGTATAGGAATATTTAATATTCTTTATTTTTGTGGTAAACTTTATCAAGAATTTATAAAGTTCTACAAAATGTTCTTTGAGAATTTGAATTTAATACTTCTGGATTTTCCTGGTGGTAGAGTGGAGGGGGCACGGGTTTGATCCCTAGTCCAGGAAGATTCCACAGGCCTTGGAGCAATTAAGCCCATGTGCCACAGCTGCTGAAGCCCTTGCACTTAGAGCCTGTGCTCTGCAACAAGAGAAGCCACTGCAATGAGAAGCCCAGGTGCTGCAACAAGAGTAGACCCTGCTCTCCGTAACTGGAGAAAGCCCATGTGCAGCAAGAAGACAGAGCAACCAAAAATAAATAAATAAATAAAAGCATAAAAATCAAGGACAATAAATCCAAGTTGATGAAAATAAGAACTTAAAAAAAAAAAGAAAAGACTAAAAGAGAAAATTACAG
>NW_011495023.1:15701705-15714843 GCF_000754665.1 Bison bison bison
CCTCCCTTGGTATCCTGGGGAATTTGTTCCGGGACCCCTTGGAGATACCCAAATCGATGGATGCTCAAGTTGTTTATATAAAATGGTGTATATTTGCATATAATCTACAAACAAACTTCCTTATACTTTAAATCCCCTCTTGGACATGACTGAAGCGACTTAGTAGCAGCAGCAGAGTACTTATAATAGCTTATAATGTAAATATTATGTAAATAGTGCAGAGAATTCGTATTGATTTTTTGAACTTTCTGGATTTTTTTTTCTAAATGTTTTCAATCCACAGTTGGTTGAATCCAGATGTGGAACCTGAAGATATGAAGTGCTGACTGTATTTTAAAAGTCACAATGAAAAATAAACAGAGTTCAGAGGGCACCTCCCAAAACTGCTGCTGCCAGTGCCCTTGTCCCAGCAGCAGGCCATTGCTGACCCACACAGGAGACCCTCCAGCATGAGCAGCACAGATGTTAGAAGCTGTCCTATGGAGATGCCCTGTGAGAGAGAAATGAGGAAATTCCCACGACAACAGAGAGAAACTCAATTCTGAGTCCATACTGAAGCCAGAGGTCCATCAACAGATGAACGGATAAAGAAGATGTGGTACATATAAACAATGGAATATTACTCAGCCATAAAAAGGAACGAAACTGGGTCATTGGTAGTGATGTGAATGAACCTAGAGTCTGTCATACAGAATGAGGTTGAAGATGCAGTGGAGAATCTTATGGTGGAAATTGGTGGCTCTTTTCTAGGAACGAAAATGGGTAAGATCATTGTGGCATAGAATAGACGCAGGTTTTTTTGTTTTTTGAATGAATAAAAATAAGATTCTCCAGAAACTAACTTCGACTGGGGAATTATAAACCTGAGTATGACAGCAGATGGGAAAAGGAAACTCATAAATGCTGTTGGAACAAGTCTACAGCCGGGTAGGAGGTGGACAAATATATTTGAGTCCCCAAACTGCAAACTATTACAAGTGGGTTAAAAAATTAAAACATATAAAATCTATAAAGCACTAGCTCAACCAGCTGGGAAAGAGAAACAAACTTGTGAATGAAGAAATCAAAGATATTATCAGTTCTAAGATGTTGGGATATTAAAAAAAATTAAAACAAGGAGGATGGACTACCCTTTATACTTAAACAATTTTTGACATTTCCCACATGACCCTTGGACATCACAAGACATCTTTGTGATGTCCAAGGGTCATGTGGGAAATGTCAAAAATGTCTTTTCACCTTATGAAAAAAGAGAGACTAGAAATAATTGGGGCTTTCCTGGTAGCTCAGCTGGTGAAGAATCTGCCTGCAATGCAGTAGACCTGATTCATTCCCTGGGTTGGAAGATCCTCTGGAGAAGGGATAGGCTACCCACTCCAGTATTCTTGGGCTTCCCTGGTGGCTCAGATGGTAAAGAATTCACCTGCAATGTGGGAGACCTGGGTTGGGAAGATCCCTTGGAGAAGGGAATGGCAACCCACTCCAGTATTCTTGCCTGGAGAATCCCCATGGACAGAGGAGCCTGGTGGGCTACAGTCCATGGGGTTGCAAAGAGTCGGACACAACTCAGTGACCAAGCAAAGAAATAATTGAGTTTGTTTGCTATGCTCTATATTTTTTAATTAAAAAACTTTTATGCTGTCATGTAGTTGATTTACAATGTTGTGTTAATTTCTGATGTACAGCAAAGTGATTCATATATATATATATATACCCCCCCACACACACAAACATTTTAAAAATATTCTTTTCCATTATGGTCTACCATGGGATATTGAATATAGTTCCTTGTGCTATCCAGAGTGTGTGTGCTAAGTCACTTCGGTCATGTCCGACTCTTTGCAATCCTATAGACTATAGCCCGCCAGGTTCCTCAGTCTGTGGGATTTTCCAGGCAAGAGTATTGGAAAGGGTTGCCGTGCCCTCCTCCAGGGGATCTTCCCTAACGTAGGGACTGAACCCTTGCTCTTATGTCTCCTGCATTGGCAGGTAGGCTCTTTACCACTAGCACCACCTGGGAAGCTCTGTGCTATACAGTAGGACCTTATTATTTATCCTTCCTGTGTATAATAGTTTGCATCTGCTAATCCCAAACTCCCACTTCATCCCTCCTCTCCATATTGCTTTATTAGTTTAACACCATTGTAATAACTTCATGGAATAAACTGTCAAATCAGAAAAGACACTCAGCCTTCCCTAAGTTAAGTGTGTACTGTTATTTTCAGTAGCTAAGTTGTATCCGACTCTTTGCAACCCCATGAACTGCAGCATCGCAGGCTACCCTGTCCTTCACTATCTCCCTGAGTTTGCTCACACTCATGTCCACTGAGTCAGTGATGCCATCCAACCACCTCATCTTCTGTCCCCGCTTCTCCTCTTGCATTCAGTCTTTCCCAGCATCAGGGTCTTTTCCAATGAGTCTGCTCTTCACATCAGGTGGCCAAAGTATTGGAGCTTCAGCTTCAGCATCAGTCCTTCCAATGAATATTCAGGACTGATTTCCTTTAGGATGGACTGGTTCGATCTCCTTGCTATCCAAGGGACTCTCAAGAGCCTTCTCCAGCACCACAGTTTGAAAGCATCAATTCTTTGGTATTCAGCCTTCTTTATGGTCCAGCTCTCACATCCATACATAACTACTGGAAAAACCATAGCTTTGACTATATGGACATTTGTTGGCAAAGTGATGTCTCTGCGTTTTAAAACTCTGTATAGGTTTGTCATAGCTTTTCTTCCAAGGAACAAACATGTCTTAATTTTGTGGCTGCAGTCACCATCTGCAAGACGGTGTTGATTTTTGAGTGCAAGAAAATGAAATCTGACACTGTTCCTACTTTCTTCCCATCTATTTTCCATGAAGTAATAGGACTGGATGACATTTACTTCGTTTTTTGAATGTTGAGTTTGTGTTATATTGGTAAAACAATGTTAATATCAATATTTCAAACTTGCATATTTTAGGGGAAGATCTTGGAGATTTATAAATGCCTTTGATATCTCTCTTATATTCTTACTTTCAGGGGAAACACCATTTCTTCTTTATGAAATAGTAAGACACTGACCCCCACAGAGAGCTTGACTTTCCTCCATCCTGATGCTGAGTTTACTGTAATCTATTAACATTAACCACAGCTCTCAGTCTCATGGGCTTCCTTGGCCACTCAGTGGTAAAGAATCCTTGTGCCAAGCAGGAGACACTAGGTTGGAAAGATCCCCTGGAGGAAATGGCAACCGACTCCAGTATTCTTGCCTAGGAAATCCCATGGACAGAGGAGCCTGGCAGGCTACAGTCCATGTGGTTGCCAGAGTGGGACACGACTTAGCAATTAAACAGCAATAACATTCAGTCCCTTGGTCATACCTGTGTGTTCTTCCCTTAGATACTTGTCTGAAGGCTCAGAGATAAGATAGGATTTATTCTTCAGGAAATGGCGGTTGCAGAACACGATGGAAAGGACTGTAACAGGACTTATACATTACTGATACGTCAAAGAGTAGACACCCACGTACAGGCTTGTGAGCTGATGTTGCTAAGAGAATAATGAGGATATTCAGTGAGCTGAGCAGGGATTCCAGTACTCTTTTTAATCCAAATGCAGACACACTTCAGGAAAGCAAGATGCCGACCCAAGATCCAGCCACATAAGAATCAATTCCATAGGACTGAACTGAGAGAAATTTCACTGTCGTATTTTGTTTAAAATATTGCTGCCATTAGTTTTAAGACTCGAATTCCCATGCAAATAGTAGGAAGCCTTTTCTCTTTTTTAAAATTAATTTCTATTGATATGTAGCTGCTATACAATGTTGTGTTAGTTTATATTGTACACAATGTGAATCAGCTCTATGTATACATATATTCCGTCTCTTTTGGATTTCCTTCCCATTTAGGTCACCACAAAGCATTGAATAGAGTTCCCTGTGCTATACAGTAGGTTCTCATGAGTTATCTATTTTATACATGGTATCAATGGTATATATGTGCTGATCCCAACCTCCCAGTTCCTCCCTTTCCTCCTTGGTGTCCATAAATTTGTTCTCTACGTTTGTATCTCTGTTTCTGCTTTGCAAATAAGATCATCTGTACTATTTTTCTAGAGTCCACATATATGTGTTAATCTTTCTCCGTCTTTTTAAGCTATAGCTCTCAATTTAGTATCCCATGCTTTCATAAACTGAAACGTGTACATTTTTAATGGACAAGCTTTTTCAAACTTTTGTCCATTTTAGTGGTATCTGATTTTCACTGACCCCTCAGAATTCAGAAAGCAAACACTTTTACTGAATCACCTCAGTTTTCATACTATCATTATTTGTATAGGTTTAATAATAATTCATCCTCCTTTTTACCAGAAAGTAATGGGAAAATCACTAGTGCAATTAGGATCCTATCCAGAACGCTCTATTTGAGAATGATTCTTATTTAGTTAGGTGTGGTAAATAGAGTGTCTTAGGCTTGGTTGTTGCCAAATTGTGTACGATTCTAGGTTTGCAGAGTAAACTCAAGTTGGCCTAATGGGTAATTAATTTTCTTGCTATACTCATGTTAATAATTAGGTCAACCAAATCCAATGAGACCAGTCTTCTTGTATCAGAAATAATCTCTGGTGATTATTTTTGATTGCACGTGAGGGAAACTGTCAGAATAATTATGCAAAACTTGGAAACAGACAAAAGAGATTTCTGGCTGTTCTTTCAGTGCAGTGCTAAATTTGCCCTTTGATTTTCTTTCTATCGATTGGATTGTTTTACAACTCTTTAAGTGATAGTGATACAGGGAAACTGTCTGGTGGAAAAAATAACCACAGAAGTTCCTGTCTATCGCCCTGTAAGATATTGTACAGGTTTTAATCTAACCCACCATTTTTATCCTAAAAATCCTTTATTAAATTGCCTGTAAGTGCTCCACTCTGCAAAGGCTCCTGGAGCCGTTTATAACATCTTTCTGGATTCGTCATTCATTAGTGAGTTGGATAAAATCTTTGAAATGTGTTTTTATATATTTGCATTAAGGTTGTAATTTTACCTATTTTAGCAGAGGTTAAAAATATTTGTTAAATAAATGCAGAACCCCACAGATGCAGATGCAGACCGTGCACTTTTAAAATATATTTATTTATTTATTTGGCTACACCGGATCTCATTTGCAGCATGTGGGATCTTTAGCTGCAGCGTGCAAACTCTTAGTTGTGACATGTGGGATCTAGTTCCCTCGCCAGGGATCGAATCCAGGTACCCAGTGTTGGGAACATGAAGCTGTAACCACTGGACCACCAGGGAAGTCCGTAGACTGTGCACTTTGAAGATGGGAGAAGGGGGCTGAAATTTAGCCCAGGCTACCGCCACTAATCCTCTTCCTGTCATGAGGCTGCATCCATTCAGAGGAAGGGCATCTCTTTCTTACACAAAGATGTGCCTCTGGGGATTAACAGAGATGCACTATTATATTTAAAACAGATCAACAGCAAGGACCTACTCTATAGCACAGGGAATTATATTCAATATATTTTTAATAATCTAAAATGGAAAAAAATCTGAAAAAGTGTATACGTGTACACTTGAAACTAACACAACATTGTGTACCAACTGTGTGTGTATGTGCTTGGTCATCCAGTTGTGTCTGACTCTTTGCAACCCCATGGGCCGCAGGAGCCTGCCAGGCTCCTGTCCGTGGAATTCTCCAGGCAATAACCCTGGAGTGGGTTGCCAGTTCCTACTCCAGGGGATCTTCTTGACCAAGGGATAGAACCCATGTCTCTTGTGACTCCTGCACTAGCAGGCATATTCTTTACCACTGCCCCACCTGGGAATGGTGGATTCCATTCCACAATGGAATCTTACTCAGCCATTAAAAATAATGAAATAATGCCATTTACAGCAACACGGATACTCCTAGAGATTATCATACTATCTGAAGTCAGACAAAGACAAATATCATATGATATCACATGTGGAATCTTAAAAAAAATGATACAAATGAACTTATTTACAGAAATCGACTCACAGACATAGAAAACAAACAACAATTATCAAAGGGGATAACAGGAGGAGAGATATAAGTTATGAGTTTGGAATTAACGTATACACACTACAATATATAAAATAGATAAACAACAAGGACCTACTGTACAGCAATGTAAACAACTGTGGGTAGCTCAAATGCTAAGAATCTGCTTGCAGGGTGGGAGACCTGGGTTCGATCCCTGGGTCAGGAAGACCCCCTGGAGAAGGGCATGGCAACCCACTCCAGGATTCTTGCCTGGAGAATCCCACAGACAGAGGAGTCTGGTGGGCTACAGCCCATGGGGTTGCAAAAAGTCAAACACCACTGAGCAACTAACGCACTCCGTAGATATTCAAGGTGTCTTGTCAGTTCAGTTCAGTCGCTCAGTCGTGTCCGACTCTTTGAGACCCCATGGACTGCAGCACACCAGGCTTCCCTGTCCATCACCAACTCCTGGAGCTTGAAGGTATCTTGTAATAATCTATAATGGAAAAGAAAAATATACATATATAGATATATCTGAATCACTTTGCTGTTTACTTGAAACTAACACATTATAAGTTAACTATACTTCAATTAAAAACAACTAAAAAAGATGTGTACGTAACAGCACACTAATAACATCAAAACATTTCAAACACTATACAGAGTTACACAGTGAATGTGTCAATACCTAGAGTGTTTCTATAAACCAACAGTACATGAAAGAGAGTAGAATTTTAAAAAATGTAAACCACTTGATGGTAGGATCATGCAGCCGTAGCCCCACAACCCTGGTGATAATAGAATAAATTTGTACAGCATGTATACACTTCAGAGAGGATGGCAGAATTGTAATTGAGTGTGTACCAGTCCAACTCCATTGCAGCTGGAGAGGATTAGAGCCATGTTGTGGAGGCTCTAACTTCACGCTGTGTCTAAGGAGAGCTGCAGAGTGTTTTTTAGGAAGCAACTTGATGACAACAGTATTATGGGAAGTCTCGATGACCATTTGGATAAAGATGAATGTTACATAGAGATGGCTCCAGCATCCCCAGACCTGAAAACTGGCAGAGGATTGAGAGAGAAAGATTCTCCATTTATACAGTAACAGTCTGAAATGATGTATTAATAAATAGTATCAAGCTTGACATTAATTCTGTTCCTGTAAATTGAGTAAATTTCTACTTTGCTATTCATCTTTTTGTATATTTTTATTGAAAAGTACAGTTGAATTACAGTGTTGTGTTAATGTCTGCTATACAGCAAAGTGATTCAGTTACACATATATATTTTTTCATGTTCTTTTCCATTATGGTTTATCACAGGATATTGAATATTGTTCTCTGTGCCATGCCAGTAGGACCTTGTTTTATTTTTTTTTTTTAATATTTATTTATCTGTGTTGGGTCTTAGCTGTGGCATGCAGGATCTTTCCTTGTGGCGTGTGAACTCTAGTTGTGAACTCTCGCACTCCAGAGCTCATGGGCTTAGTTGACCTATAGCATGTGGGATCTTAGTTCCCCAACCAGGGATCAAACCTATGTCTGCGTTGGGTGGGAGATTTTTAACCACTGGACCACCAGGGAAGTACAGAATCTTGTTGTTTTAACAATCTTTCTGTTCAAGTGAAAATACCTTGGCTTTGCATGGGATTATCACTAGAGGGCAACCTCGTCCCATGCACTGGACATCTTTGGAGCCTGCCTGGTCTAGTGCAGCCCTGGGTCCAGCAACATCAGCCTCACCAGGGTGCTTATTAGAAGTACAAATTCTGGGGCTCCCCTGAGGCCCACAGAATCAGAACCTGTCCCTTGACAAGCTCTCCAGTGACTGAAATGCACATCAGACCATGAGAAGTGCTGCCCGGGGCACACAGACCTCTCCCACCTTTTTTGTGAATGACATGGCAGCCGTGGTCACTTGTTTGCTTTAGCTTGCTCATCCCCACCCTGTCCTTCCATGTCTTCCTGTGGCCTCTATCCACTTTCACTTTTAACCCGAAAACAGTGGCATGCCTGCATGCGTGGGTGCTCAGTCCCTTCAGTCATGGCCGACTCTTTGCGACCCTGTGGACTGTAGCCCACCAGGCTCCTCTGTCCATGGGATTCTCCAGGCAAGAATACTGGAGTGGGTTGTTGTACCCTCCTCCAGGGGATCTTCCCAACTCAAGAATCGAACCCAGGGTCTCTTGCATCTTCTGCATCACAGGCAGATTCTTTAGCACTGAGCCACCGGGGAAGCCCCAGTGGCATATGTCCATGGAAAGAAGGACAGGAGGAGGTTTAGGAGCTGATCCAGTGAAGCCCTCCCCCACCCCTGCCAGCTGCTGAGCCCTTTCCGAGGACCAGGGCTTTTTAAGGCCAACACAGAACAGCTGTCTCCACCTTCTTGCATTTCTGCAGGATGAGAAAATCCATTCTGTTTTTGATTTACCAAAACAGAAATAGACGACAGCTGCCTTTTAAAGAGTATTCACCATGGAGGTCACATTTTAAAGTCGGATTTAGCTCTTGAAACCAGGCTACCCAGAAAACCAAACAGCATCAATAGCCATCTCCCTGCCCCATTCTAAGTAAAGGGCAGGAAGGGAAGAAGGGAAGGGGTCTTTGGACTGGGCGGGACTGGATCTTGGGGAGCAGGAGCCTCTTGTTCTTCTCCACCAGGTACTGCTGGGTTTGGGGCAATATGGTAACTCTTGCTCCATTTTTGCCTGTTATGCTGCTAAGTCACTTCAGTGTCTGACCCTTAGCAATCCCATGGACTGCAGCCTACCAGGCTCCTCCATCCATGGGATTTTCCAGGCAAGAGTACTGGAGTGGGGTGCCATTGCCTTCTCCACTGTTATGCTAATGGCATCCTATCAGCCCACATCCATATTCCCTGATATCTTACTGCTCTGAAAGAGGCAGCCTCAGCTTACCCTTAACACAGGGAGAAGGGCTTGCAGTGAGGAGTGGACACAGCAGACTCTAGAGTCTTATCCCCTTCCCTCTATTAACAGTTCAACTCCATTCTAAGAATCTAGTGCAGCAGTTCTCAAACTTTCTAGGGCATCAGAGTCCCCTAGAGAGCCTGTGAAAACACAGATTACTGGGCCCCACCTACAAAGTGATTCAGTGGAACCTGAGAAGGTGCATTTCTGCCACGTTTCCTGGAGGCCATGGGAAGACAAACGTAGACAGCATATTAAAAAGCAGAGACATCATTTGCTGACGAAGGTCCATATAGTCAGAGCTAAGGTTTTTCCAGTAGTCATGTATGGATGTGAGAGTCGGAGCATAAAGAAGGCTGAGCACTGAAGAATCAATGCTTTTGAACTGTGGTGCTTGAGAAGACTCTTAAGAGTCCCTTGGACTGCAAGGAGATCAAACCAGTCAATCCTACTGGAAATCAACCATGAATATTCATTGGAAGGACTGATGCTGCCCCTGAAGCTCCAATACTTTGGCCACCTGATAGAAAGAGCTGACTCACTGAAAAAGACCCTGAGGCTGGGAGAGATTGAAGGCAGGAGGAGAAGAGGGCGACAGAAGGTGAAATGGTTGGATGGCATCCCTGACTCGATGGACATGAGTTTGAGCAAACTCTGGGACATGGTAAAGGACAGGAAGCCTGGCTTGCTGCAGTCCATGAGGTCACAAAGAGTTGGAAACCGTTTACTGACTGAATTACAACAACCACGTTTCTAGATGATAATGTTGTTGCTGACTGGTGATCATATGTTGAACAGCATGAAGACGCTCTAAAGCATCATTTGTAAAAATATGTATTTATTTGGCTGCGATGGATCTTAGCTGCAGCACAAGGATCTTTGATCTTCATTGCGAGTTGCAGGATCTAGTACCCTGACCAGGGATTGAACCTGAGGCCCCTGGACTGGGAGCACAGAGTTTTAGCCACTGGACCACCAGGGAAGTGCCTCTAAAGCACCTTAATGCACTACATCATGTTCCTGCAAAGAGTTGTGGCAGGCCTGGGGAGCTTGAGTAGACATTAGCCAGCAATTCTAGCTTTTGTTCCTCATTGAGAAGTCCATTTTAGACTGTCTATGGAACTGAATACAGACTACCTGATTTAGCCCAACTCCATCAAAGGGCTGAATTACTATCTGGATTTTGGTCTCATTTCCCAGGCAAACAGTCCTCCTTCTAAAGAACCCACCTTTTATCTCTCAGACTACTGGGCTGCCACAAAGAATGGTGGGAAAATCCCCATGAGGTGAGGACATCAGTCATGGTCCTAAGGATACCAGAGGCACCTTAACTTCAGCTTACAAATGTGAATGTTTCAGGTTACCCAGTAGCACAGTGTGACCCCAAGAACTCCTGACGGAAAGGTAACCAAGTGATCTGTGGCTCGCAATCCCCAGCAACATAATTATTTCACACAATATATTCCTGCAAATGCCGTTAGCTCCTAAACATGACATAATCATTGTCACCAGGTGATACTGAGGACATTGGGAGGTAAATAGACATTTAATTTTCAATAAGCAGTGATTACTCCTCCAACACAGAGTTACTTGCTAAGTACTGGCCAGGACGCTGCTTTAGACAGTTTTCCTGCCTAACAGCTCATTGCTGCCCACATATTTACATTTGCCATTATTCAGGACCCAAACAAATAGATTTATATTACTTTGACACATTAAGAGCCACCATGTTGTACAGGTAGGGAGAACTCTAGAAATCTTTTAAGGTGTGAGTTTATCAGAGTAGTTTTTGAACCAAAAGTCTGCCATCTGGTGGAAGGAAGGATTAGTGCAGTCAAATGGGTTGCAAAGAAAAAAGTAATGAAAAGGTTTTAAGGGCCTAGGGTGTGCCAAGCATTGCAATTAGCAGTTTATTTCTTTGCACCATTCAGTCTTCTCCACTCTTCTTTGTTATGAATACGTTACTGCTATAACTCATTTTCACGAGCAGAGGATGAAAAGCAAAAGAGAAACTTCTCCTAAATTGTATATGTAGATACAAGAAAAAGCAGAGACAGAATTAGGGAGTTCAAAGACTCGCAGATGTAAGCACCTTTTCCCCTGACCATGTAAATTAAATGAAGTAACAGATATAAACAGGGATGTTCCTGGTGGTCCAGTGAGTGATTAAGACCATCTTCCAATGCAGGGGGTGTGGGTTTGATCCCTGGCTGGGGAACTAAGATCCCACATGCCATGCAGCACAGCCAACACAAAAAGAAAACACAACAAAAAGCAGATATAAACATTGTCTGGAACAAGAATTTCCCAACGGGTAGCTACAATGATGATGATTCTATAATCAGCTTCTTGAGGCAGAGACCAATATATGACTGTATCTCTACCCTCCTCACTTTAGTCTGAGCAAGACAGGTGTGTGTTTTCCCCTTGAGAACCCTCTGGCTGAAAGTCAGTCCTTTCCTGGGCTTCCTCGGTAGCTCAGTGGCAAAGAATCCATCTGCCAATGCAGGAGCTGCAGGAGATGTGGTTTTGATCCCTGGGTTGGGAAGATCCCCGGGAGAAGGAAATGACAGCCCACTCTAGTATTCCTGCCTGGGAAATCCTTGTGGACCGAGGAGCCTGGCAGGCTGCAGCCCATTGTGTCACAAAGAGTCAGACATGACTGAGCACACACGCGATCCTTCCCTGACCAACTTTCATTTTCAGCAGATGCTCAAATGAAGGGTCTTTCCTCAAAGAGAAGTGCCCTTATTTTTCAGAAGAGACTTTTTGGAATTTTTTCTCCTAAACTCACTATTGCTATAGCTTCTTCTTCCAAATCAAAGACAGAAATTACATTACAATCTACCTCCCAATTATATATTTGTCTACTTTAGATGTGTAGCTATTTGAGATGATCTCATGCATTTTCCTCGTTTTAAAAGTGGAGAGTGAGACCCGAGGCCATCTCTAAGGTCCCACTACTTATCAGTGGCCCCTGCCTTTGGGCCTCCAGCTTCATGCCCCGCCCTGTGCTCCACACAGCCTCCCCCGGACTCTAAGGTCTGTGATGGAGCTGCTGTCCACGGCCTCTCACCCTGGTGCAATCCCAGGGTTCTGCTGCATCTTGATTGTTTATTGATGGATTTTAAATCTCTAGGGGTAAAATCATAATGGACCTGGCAAATGCCCATCCTGGAAGCTAGGATCATAAATCCTTTTGACTAAATTTTTTTGGAGCAGAGATTTTTTTTTAAGGTATTTAAAGGAAAGAAGGAAGGAAAAATCTGGGAAACTGAAAGTCAGTTCGTTTACCTCAAGAGCTGGGAAAATAAGATATAAATTCTATGCTGCTGCTGCTAAGTCGTGTCAGTCGTGTCTGACTCTGTGCGACCCCATAGATGGCAGCCCACCAGGCTCCGCCGTCCCTGGGATTCTCCAGGCAAGAGCACTGGAGTGGGTTGCCATTTCCTTCTCCAATGCATGAAAGTGAAAAGTGAAAGTGAAGTCGCTCAGTCGTGTCTGACTCTTTGCCACCCCATGGACTGTAGCCCCCTAGGCTCCTCCGTCCATGGGATTTTCCGGGCAAGAGCACTGGGGTGGGTGCCGTCGCCTTCTCTGAGTGATTCTGTAGTCACCTTGATAGGAACAGCATGAAACGAAGGAGGCAGCATCTTCCGTCTTAGACACTATATCACGTTAAATTAACCAGATGTTGTTGATAAGATTACAAAGGTACTACATAGAATCGTGTTAGATATTGTACATCTGTACATGGTGGATTTCAGAGAAATGGAGACAATTCTTATCGTATGTTGTGTGGATTTCGGCAGTTGCCTCAACTCAGACCTAGATGGAAACTGCTTGTAATTAGATCATCCTTAAGCACAAACCAGGAAGCCGCTCACCTCAGTGTTAGGTTAGTAAGTGATTGGCAGCAAGGAGGCCAACTCCTTTCTGAGCTGGGCCCCCTAACACCATGTCTGTGGTCTCATGGACACAATGGGAGCAGTCACGCCTCTGTACCCCTGGCCCCGTCCTACAGGGACTGCCTGAGCAATGGCTGAGTCTGTGGACAGAAAGTATTCAGCTGGCATCTTGCTACCCACCAAGGGCTTGTCTCCTAGCAACCGTTTGGGCTCCTCCTCCTGCAGATGCCTGACAGGCTGGTGAGTGATCCCATGTTGGGAAGGTGTTCTTTATATATATATATATATATATATATCTTCCCAACATGGGAT
>NW_011495023.1:15714943-15728335 GCF_000754665.1 Bison bison bison
TATATATATATATATATATATATATATATATAGGTTGTGCTATGTCTCCATTGCTGTGCACAGTCTTTCTCTAGTTGCTGAGAGCAGGAGCTACTTGTCGCAGTGGCTTCTTCTGTTGCAGAGCATAGGCTCTAGGGAACGCCAGCTTCAGTAGTTGTAGCACATGGATTCAGTTGTCCTGAGACATGTGGGACTAGAGATCGAACCCATGTCTCCTGCATTGCAAGTGGATTCTTAACCACTGGACCACCCGGGAAGCCTGGGGAAGGTTTTCTTGATGCAGGGAGCATTGCTGGAACCCTTGAGCTCCCTCGGCCATTCTCCAGCTGCATTCCCCAGCCTGTCCCTGGCCCTCCTTCCTTGTTTCCTGTGTATGGTTCCCTCTGCAGGCTCTTCCTTTCAAATTTGGGGGGCGCTTTCATCTTTCAAGGGGCGCTTTCATCTTTCAAGGGGAGCTTCCCAATTCTGCAAGGCTCTTCTGCCAGGCTGTCTCTCTGGAATCCCATCCCTGTGTATCCATCTCCCTGCAGGGAGTGTGTCCCCCTGTACACTGTGGGATCTCCCCCCACCCCAAAGTGCTATGGGAGCAGTAGCTGTAGGCATGGCCACCGAGCTGAGCTGGGACTGTGCTCTGACCACACTTCAACTCTCTGTGCTGGGTGAGCAGGTGGATGTCTCTGCTGAGGGGCCGTGATTTTGCCCCTTGAGGCTGGGGGTTTGGGGACTGATGCTGGTTGTAGTTTCAACTCTGTTGGAATTGAAGCTACATTTTTCTAGAAGAAACATTTTTGGGCATTCCCTGGCAGTCCAGTGGTTAGGGGTCTTTCCAGGCAGTGCTAGTGGTAAAGAACCTGCCTACCAGTACAGGGGATTTAAGAGATGTGAGTTCAATCCCTGGGCGGGGAAGATCCCCTGGAGATGGGAATGGCAACCCACTCCAGTATTCTTGCCTGGAGAATCCCATGGACAGAGGAGCCTGGAGGGCTACAGTCCATGAGGTCGCAAAGAGTCAGACATGGCTGAATCGACTTAGCACACACGCCAGTATTAGGACTCTGTGCTTTTACTGTCAGGGGCCTAGGTTCAGCCTGGTCAGGTAACTAAGATCCCATAAGCTACGCAGCCAAAAAAGAGGAAGAAAGAAAAAAAACAAACATGTTTGAGGTTGTTTATGTTATGACCTACCTGAGACAAGCTGGCAGTTCACAACTATCAGGCCCTGGTAAGGATTTGTGGCTGTGGGTCACCACACATAGATAGAGGTAGGTGAGTTTGTTCTGTGAAACCACTCTGTATCAGGCAGGTGGTTACAATGAAAGCAAATCTCAAAGAACCGTCACACCTACAAATATTTACTAGCGAGCTGGCAGAGCCTGGGCGTGGGGCTTGTTCTGTAAGTTTTCTGAAGTGGCAGCTCTGCTGTTCTGTACCATGCATGAAAGGTTTGCCAAGTCAGGCCCCATGATATCCTAGCAGAAGGATTGGGCAGACGCAGTCAAGACCGGGTGAGAGATGTTTCCGGAAGCCTGGACACAGGACTGTGTCTGGAACCTTGGGCTCCATTCCAGTGCATGCAGCAGTGGGCTTGTGGGGGCAGGAGGACCCCAGCCAGGCAGTGATGTTGGAAGCCAGCCCACATGGCTTCATCCCACTCATTTCACCTAAATCAAGTTACTTTATAAAACTCATCACTCCAATGATCACATCCCTGCAATGATCAGAGAGAGAGAAAGCTAACCGAAGGGTCAAGAGTTTTTCACTCTGGAATGTGCATTTCTGATTAGTCTCTCATTCTGAGTAAACACTCTCAATCGAAGCCTCATTTAAGAATGATGAAGAGCAAAATTTACACACATACAACCCACCTTTGCTGAAGTACATGCATGCTCAGTCGCTCAGTCGTGTCCGATTCTTTTTGACCCATGGACTGTAGCCCACCAGGCTCCTCTGTCCATGGAATCTTCCAGATACGAATACTGGAGTGGGTTGCCATTTCCTCCTCCAGAGGAACTTCCCAAACCAGGGATTGAACCTGGGTTTCCTGTGGCTCCTGCAGAAGTACTTAAAACTAAACTACAGACATATAACAGCTGACAGCCTTTCAAATGCCTTTTTAAATGTATTTTTATTGAAGTATAGTTGAATTACAATGTTGTGTTAATTACTGCTGTACAGCAGAAGCAACTTAGTTATACAGATACGTTCTTTTTCATATTATTTTCTATTATGTTTATCACAGGTTGCTGAATATAGTTCCCTGTGCTTAACAGTAGGACCTCATGGTTTATCCCAAATACCTTTTTTGTCATCCAAATCAGAATTAAAAAAAAAAAAAAGCCTTGTACACTTCATTCAAATTGGTAAATCTTGACATCAGTAGACTGTGATAAGTCATGCATGTAACAGATTAGCACAGAGATATCCGTGGATGATCAAGTCCAATCATTGGCTCTCCATATTTGGGGTTCCTCATCTGATTCAACTAACTGTGAATAGGGTAGTACTGTACTTACTATTGAAGAAAACCTGTATGTAAGTGGACCCATGCAGTTCAAACCCATGCTGTTCAAGGGCCAACTGTAGTCCAACATAAGAAGTTTCTTCCCAAAGTGAGCATAGGACACCATGATGACATATGAGTGGAAGGCGACTAGGAATGTCTACTAGACATTCCTAAAAATGAGGTTATATCTTAATCAGGACTTTCTTGGCTGCAAGTGACAGAAATCTGAATTCAGCCAGTTTACACAAACGAGAAAGATATTAGCTCACATAGCTTCATCGCTTAGTTTTGCTTCTCTCTGTGAGGTGGTCTCATTTTATCCTAGAGTAGCCAGGCTTCCTCCCAGGGGTAAAGAGCAACCATCTCAGAGCCCTAGATCCAAGGGGACACGGGAGTCTATCTGTCTATCTCTCTATCTATCTAAATACAACACCCCAGAAAAGGACAGTGATTTGCCTGGCCTCTCACAAGCCCATCACTGTCTTCGGGAGGTGGGCTAGTGTGACTAACAGCCTGCTTCACCCCCTCTCCACTGACCAGATGGGAGGGAAATGCTCTTAGCAGAAGGGAGAAATGCTGGATGTGCAAATACACATTAGCTGTCCACTTCAGAGTGTCCACTTGCCCTATAGGGATTATAAAAGTGAAGTGGATGATATGGTTTTTAAAGGAGAGTGAGAGAGTCCCTAGACCTAATTCCATCCCACACCGGCAAGCAATTAGTGGATGCCAGCAGTGTGTCTGAGAATTCAGCTTAATTCTGACATCATCTACCTGGATATAGAAGTCACAGGTAAAGGGCTCAGTCCCACAAGACTGCCCTTCACTACAGATGCTGTTGCAATCCTGTATTTCTGACCCCCTTGTTATAAATAAGAGGTTCCCCTAACCCCCACTTTGGGTTCAATTAAATTGCTAGAATGGCTCATGAAACTCAGGAAAACCCACTTACTCCCTAGATTACTGATTTATTGTAAAAGGATATTGGGGCTTCCCTGGTGGTCCAGTGGTTAAGACTTTCTGCTCCAAAGCAAAATCCCGCATGCCACACAGGACAGCCAAAAAAAAATAAAAAATAAAAGTTTATTGAAGAAAACTAATCAACAGCCAGATGAAGAGATGCCTAGGGTGAAGTCCTGAACAAAAGAACCCCTGTCCTTGTGAAGCGTGGGGCCAGCATGGTGGCACATGGACGCATTCTGGCTCCCACATGTTTAAGCTCTCCCAGAAAAAAGGGTCGGAAAACTCTTTGGGTTTTGTTTTGTTTTTAATGGAGGCATCATTATGTAGCCATGATTGACTAAACCCATTGGCCAGTGGTGATGGATTCAACCTTCAGCCCCTCTCCCTTTCCTGGAAATCAAGGAAAGTGCCAACTTGTAACTATAGGGTTGGTTCTCCTGGCAACAAGCCCCCATCCTTAGGTGCTTCCAAAAGTCACCTCATTCATATATAACACCTCGATCGCTCTCAACACTTAGGAAATTCCAAGAGTTTGAGGGGCTGTGGACAAAGACAAAACATAGATGAGAAATATATTTTTGTGATCTGAATGACCAAATATATATATATATAATTTTTTTAATAAATCAAAATTTTGCAGAGAGAAAGACCACAGAAGACATGAGACAGTGCATAAAAGAGGCAGGAGGGTAAATATCAGAAACAGAGGAAGCAGCAGGGCTGGCTCCTTCAGGCCCAGGAGGGGAGCCTGTCCAGCTTTCAGGGAGATAAGAGTCCCAAGAGCTTCTTGGAATTTTAAAGAGTTGTTACAAATTCCCTTTTTGGAATTCAGAAACCCTAGCAAGTTGTAGGCAGAAGATAAATGGGAATGATTTAATTTATAGTTAGGGGAAAGACAAAGTGAAAACCATAGGAAACTGTTTTCAGTGCATGGACCATTCTGCAGATAACACAGAGCTAAGTGCGAGCCACATCAGATGGATTAACAGGCAGAGAAACAGCAACAGCAAAAAGAAGCAGATGGGAGGGGGTGGCGTAAAGCAGAACTGTGTCATCGGGAGACACATGGCGAAGGCCATGGGGTGTGAATTTAGGTTTAATTCTTGAATCTCACCCGTTACTTATGTCAGAGAAAGAAGATGTCCCAGATGATGGACCCCACAGCCTCTAAGAGGAGGCCAGGTCAACAACACTTCTGTTAGATGACTTGGTTGGAGGGTTCGACATGCTTCCTGGAAACTCCCAGGTGTGCAGGGCTTCACTGTGAAGAGGTAGCTATAAACCCCTCCACCTGCCTGAAACTATAACCAGCAGGATCAACGACTTCCTCTTCATTTTTGCTTTTCTTTCTTTCTTTTTTTTTTTACTGTGAACAACATGGAGTTTTTTGTTTTGCTGTTTGTAAGGTTAAAGTTTACTTGTAAAAGAATGCACAACTAATAAGAGTATAAAATTAAGTACAAAGGTATTCATCTAGAATGAGAAAGTAAATCACAATCGACAAATTTTTTTTCAAATTTTTTGAAGCTACCAAATATCACTAACACTGCAAAATTCAGAAAGATGAAATATCTGTATTAGCTCACTGCCTGACTAACCGCTCTGTTTTATCTACATGTTTGATTATGTCACCTTTGCTTCTACATACGACAATTTTTTGTTAACTTTTTCTTATTGTGGTAAAACTCACATAATATAAAACATTATTTTCACTGTACATTTCAGTGGCACCAAGTGCATTCACATTGTTATGCATACGTGCTCAGTCTTGTCCAACTCTTTGAGATCCCACCAGGCTCCTCTCTCCATGGGATTTCCCAGGCAAGAATACCGGAGTGGGTTGCCATTTCCTTCTCCAGGAGATTTTCCTGGCCCAGGGATTGAACCCTTGTCTCCTGCATTGGCAGGCGGATTCTTTACTGCTGAGCCACCAGAGAAGCCTTGTTGTGCATATGTGTTTACAAATAAAAGCATAAATAACAATCACCTGCCTTTGCTGTGTACCTGTGGGGCCAGGACTTTTCATCTCACTGGATCACCGGGGCAGCCCTCCAAAGGGGTCCTATTATTGTTGCCTACGGAGGAGGGCACTAGGGTAGAGAGCCAATATTCAAGCATGGATGCCAGAGGCTGCATTCTCAGCTTCTTCCCCCAGGCTTTCTTCTGAAAAGAAATTCTAGCTATTTTCCCCCAATGCATGTGAGTCTGCTTTTTCACCTGTACATAACTGACACTTGGAAAAAAAAAAAAAAGACATTTTATTATTTTATTTTTTTGGCCGTGCCACATAGCATGTGGGATCTTAGTTCCCCAAGCAGGGATGGAACCCACTCCCCCTGCCATAGAAGTCCGGAGTCTTAACCAGTGGGCCGCCAGGGCAGTCCCCATAATTGACACTTTCTTGAGGCAGGGGGTAAATTAGGGAGAACTTAGCAACGCACTGGGATATTTTTGTACCAAATAGAAACTAAAGTCCCAACAATTCGCTGCTGGTTATCAAAACAGAGATGAACAGTCTGAGTCATGCAGTCATTAATTTCCATTTTGGCTTCAGCGCCCATTGCTAAGTAATTTCAGAAGTGGGCCAGAGGCGTGGGAATGGCTTGAGTGATGTCATGATTAGGCAACACGATTCCCACCCTGGGAGGCTGAGGCCTGGATTCCAACCACTGGGCTTATGTCTTGCCACCCCTCCCCCACCACACCCATCCATCCAAGTTCAGATTAAGCAAGTTGCTCCCGGTTTTGTGGTTTTCATCTCCTAGTTGTGCAGCTGCCTGACATACTCTTGTCTTTCAGGCTGAATTGCCAATTTTCTACTCCGAACTCCAGAATTAAGACAAAGAATCACCCTCCAAACTGATGTTGGAGGGTTGTTTTTTTTTTTTTTTTTCCTCTCTCTCTTTCTTTTGGCATCAGTGTTCTTAATGGAAACCTGATTCACTTGTCACCAAAAACAAAAACAAAAACAGAGTGCTGCATCAGAGGAGTTGGGGAAAACTTCCGTCCTGGGATCCTATTTTGAATCTGATTGCCCTGTGTGCTGAGAGATGATGTCAGAGAAAAGACCAGAAAGGAAGCCCCTCTCAGGGGCTGGATAGAGCTTCTCTGAGACCCGAGGGGAACATTCTTGAACAGACATGTCCTGACACAGGAGAGCCTGGAACTGTGTCAGTCCTGTGAGCTTTTTGCCCTCTCTAGGATGAAACTCTGGAGAGTCGGACATGACTGAGTGACTTCACTTTCACTTTTCACTTTCATGCATTGGAGGAGGAAATGGCAACCCACTCCAGTGTTCTTGCCTGGAGAATCCCAGGGACGGTGGAGTCTGGTGGGCTGCTGTCTATGGGGTCGCACAGAGTCAGACACGACTGAAGCGACTTAGCAGCAGCAGCAGCAAGGATATATTATTAGGGGAGATCAATTCCTTTTATGTAATTCTGCATGTTGTCTTTAACCCTACAGGTTACCATTTTAGCCTACAGATGGCCTCAGATAGGCATGGTCATCTTTGCTGGTACATAGAATCAGTATATGGCTACTGGGTCTGAGTTCAGGGGGGGAAAAGATAAATAATATTTGGTGGTGGTTTACTCATTAAGTCATGTCCAACTCTTGCAACTGTAGCCCACCAGGTTCACCTGTTCATGGGATCTAGCAGGCAATACTGGAGCGGGTTGCCATTTCCTTCTCGAGACAGGAGGCAGGAAAAAGACATGAACTTTTAGAGTCAGATCGGTCTTCAGATCCTGTCCTTGTCCTTTTCCTGCTTTGCGATTTGGAGTCAATGATTTCTCAGCATTTATTCTCATCTACAGTACATTACAGTACACAATTCAGCGACTGAACAACAACAATAGTACAGGTACCTTCAGGGTTATCGTGAGGCTTGATTGAGACAACACACGAAGTATCTGGCACATAGTAGTTGCCCAGTAAAGTACTGCTGCCTTGGAAAGGACCTCAGACTGAAGATCTGTCTCCCCCTGCTCAGTGATGCCTAACCTCACTTTTAACAGGAGGCAGGGTCTTTCACCCCACATGAGAACATTAAAGAGGCAGACACCCCTTGCTGACAAGAATTCCCATTAAAGTGTAAACATCTGATATAAGATCCTTTCCTGCTATCAGATTTGGCTGTAGCAGGAACAAAAGGACACTGATCTCAGAAAAGGGACGCAGGATCGAGTTTACGTCATGACTCAGTGCTTTCCTGGTCAGTGTTACTTGCTCTAAAAAACTGATTTTTAATGTCTGCTGCTTGTGGAGTTGGCAAACTTTAAGTCATCTGTCTATTCTTTTTAAGTATGTCCCATGTAATATTTATAGCATACTAAGCTGGGAGGGATTGGGGGCAGGAGGAGATGGGGAGGACAGAGGATGAGATGGCTGGATGGCATCACCGACTCGATGGACATGAGTTTGAGTGAACTCCAGGAGTTGGTGATGGACAGGGAGGCCTGGCGTGCTGCGACTCATGGGGTTGCAAAGAGTTGGACACGACTGAGCGACTGAACTGAACTGAACTGAACTGAAAAAAAAAATTTTTTTTTTTAACTTGAAATTTCAGTTTAACAGGGTATCTTGTATTTTACCTGGCAACCCTAGTTCCTTGACCTGAAAGCTTTCCACTGGGGTATCACCCAGACAGAAGGGCTAAAGACACATCATGAAGCGTCCTGATGTTGGAGAAATAGTCCCAGAGCCTTCCTAACCCGCCAGCTTAAAATGAACTTTGAGCTACACTACACTCAGGAACATGTGGGCTGGGCCTGGCAACAGCCTGTGCCCAGTCTCCAGACCTGCTGACCAAGGGAGTGGTTACCAGATGGAGTGAAGGGAGGAAGAGGAGGAGGGGGCAAGATGGGTCCTCACACTGTGCTTTTTAAAATTTTTACTGGAGTATAGTTGATATATAGTTACAATATTATGTTAGTTTCTGTGCTGTGCTTAGTCGCCAAGTCCTGTCCGACTCTTTGAGACCCCATGGACTGTAGCCCACCAGGCTCTTCTGTCCATGGGGATTCTCCAGACGAGAATACTGGAGTGGGTTGCCATGCCCTCCTCCAGAGATCTTCCCAACCCAGGGATCTAACCCAGGTCTCCTGCATTGCAGGCAGATTCTTTACCATCTGAGCCACCAGGGAAGCCCATGTTAGTTTCCACTGTACAGCAAAGTGAATCAATTATACATATACATGTATCTACTCTTTTTTAGATTCTTTTCCCATAGAGGTCATTACACAGTACTTTAGTAGAGTTCCCTGTGTTATACAGTAGGTCCTTATTAGTTATATATTAAGCTCTCATGGTAGTTTTCTATTGCTACAAATTATGACAAATACACACTTATTATCACAATTTCTTTAAGTCACCTCTCCAGGTAGGCTTTACCAGATGCTCTGCTTAGGGTCTCAAGAGTCTGAAATCAAAGGGTCAGCCAGCCTGGGCTCTTATCTGGAGGCCCTGGGGGAGAATTTGCTTCCAGACTCAATTCAGGTTGTTGACAGAACTTAGTTCCTTCTCTTGCGTTTTAGGACAGACATCCTGTATCTTGTTCAACTCTCAGCCAGGGGCTATTCCCACTTTCTGGAGGCTCCCCCCACCCCCACCCCGCTTCACCAGCTCACCACCCTCTCCGAATTCAAAGCTAGCACCAGTGCGTCAAAGCCTCATCAAGCTTCCAACCAGTCTAACTTCTGCTGCATTTTCTGAGTTTCTGCTTTCCTCTCATGCTAAAACTCATGGAATTACATTGGGCCCATCTAGATAATTCAGGATAATCTCCTTATTTTAAGGTTGACTGATTAATAATATTAATTACATCTGCAAAGTCCCTTTTGCTGTATAATGTAGTACACAGGCATAACCCTGGGGAAAAGATAACGGGGCCAAAATTCTGCCTGCACCAACAGACTCTGAAAGTCGACAGCTCATTCTGCTTTGGGTTGGATGACCTCCCAAAGCTGAAGCAACTTCCTCAACGTCAGGGGCGACAAGTGCTCACTTACCCACTTCTGGTCCAGTGCAAAATAATCAAGGCAAAACCGAAAGAATTCTGTTCTGATCCCAGCTCTGCACCTACCAGACAAAGTGAACTTAGACAAGGCGGCTGGCACCCTGCATCTCCTGCTGCTTTCTCTGTCTGATGTAACAAACTGGAGGAAGAGTCTAGCTCTTGGCCAAGCACCCACATGTGGATTTTAGGCCTGAGCCTAGGCTCTACCTTCCAGGCCTCATGCATTGCCGCCTCCAAGGGAGCTGCAGTCAAGGACTTGCGTGCCCCGGCCAGCCTTGCACATGCACTTGTCTGGATTCCCACCCCTATCGAGAGGCATCTTTATTGAGGAGCTTCAGCAGATGTCTTCTGCAGGAGACAGCTAAGCCCTCTTAATGGAGGAATCTTGAACACAGCTTTACTCTGTGCTGACTTAGTATTCAGAAGTCTTCCACACCTCCTCCCCTCTGTCTGCCTGCCCCCATCCCAGTCCTGGGTCCATAAAGCTGCAGGCACCTTTTTCTCAGGGCTCCCCGAGTAGAGAGGAAGAGCTGCCACTCCTGACCCTCACTTGGTGCTATTCAAGGGAAAATGGGATAGATAGCAGGACTTCCCTGGTGGTCCAGTGGTTAAGAATCCACCCGCCAGTGCAAGGGAACAGGTTCCGTCCTTGGTCCAATTCCACATGCCCAGGACATGTGGAATTGGACCAAGTTCATGTGCCACAATTACTAAGTTCATACGCCACAATAACTGAGCCAGTGCTCTGCAACAAGAGAAGCCACTGCAATGAGAAGCCCATGCACCCCAATAAAGAGTAGCCCCCGGCTCGCTGCAACTAGAAAAAGCCGAACATAGCAACGAAGACCCAGTGAAGCCAAACACAAAGAAACAGATAAAAATTTTAAAAAGAAAAGAAAATGGAACTGGAGGCACCAGCTTGCACCCCAGCTCAGTCTCTTGCTTCTACAATGGCAATAAATGATCGGAGCCTTCACTCTGAAGGTCACTGTCATTGTCTTAATGGATTGCTCCGATACCTCGAAGTGCAGCTCTCCAGCCCAGCCAAGCTCTGGATGATGCAGGTCGGCCCAGTGGCTCTAGAAGCAATGTGAGCTTCCTGGCTCACTCATTCACTTATTCACTTACATTTATTTGGGGCTGAATGGGTGGGGCCCTGGCGGGGTGCCAGGTATGCAGAGATGAGTGAGATCCACTCCTTCTCTGGCAGGAAGGTTACACTGCTCTTGAGGCATGTGACCCATGAATGACGACACAGTGTAGTTAATTCTCCCATCAAGTATTTTATTGAAAGCCTCACTTCTCCCTTGAGATCTCACATAATCCTCAGAATAACTCTTTTCAAAAAGTGTTTATTTGTTTGTTTTTGGCTGCACTGGGTCTTCATCGCTGCACGTGGGCTTTTCCCTAGTTGCAGCAAGTGGGGGTTCCTCTCTAGTTGCAGTGCGCCGGCTTCTTGCTGCAGTGGTTTCTCTTGTCGCAGAGCATGGGCTCCAGGCACGCAGGCTTCAGAGGCTGTGGTTCCCAGGCTCTAGAGTTGTGACTCACGGGCTTAGTTGCTCCTCAGCATGTAGGATCTTCCCTGACCAGGGATCCGACCCATGTCCCCTGCACTGGTAGATGGATTCTTAACCACTGGACCACGAGAGAAGTCCAGACTAACTTTTTGAGATCAGTTTTATCATTATCTTTACCAATAAGTAAACCAAGGTGCAGAGAATGAAATATTTTGTTTGGGGTCTCACAGTCAGTCAGTGAGAGATCAGGATTCAAGCTCAGGACCTCATTTAACCTGAGTGCCCTCTTTGCTTCGTCCCAGCTGGATGTAAGTTCTACTGGGACACAGAGAGGAGGCCAGTTCTTCATGGGGTTAAAGAAGGAGAGGAATGCTGTAATTTCTCAGTACTTGGGAAAAATAAAGTGTTGTATGTGATGGTTGCTGCAGTATCATCACAGTTTATACTCAGTATCAATACTTTTTTTAAAAAATTGAAGTATACTTGATTTATGATGTTGTGCTAGCTTCAGGTGTACAGTTACACATATACATATATTCTTTTTAGGTCCTTCTCCACTATAGGTTATTACAAGATATTGAATATAGGTCCCTGTGCCATACAGTGGGTCCTTGTTGTTTATTTATTTTATATATAGCAGTGTGTATCCCTAACTCCTGATTTACCCCTCCCCCACAGCCGTCTTCTTTGGTAACCAAGATTTTGTTTTCTATGGGTGTGTGTCTATTTTTATTTTATAAATAAGTTCATTTGTATTTTTTAATATATTCTGAATATAAGATATCATATATTTGACTTTCTCTACCTTACTTCTAGGTGAGTGATCACACCATCGTGATTATCTGGGTCGTGAAGATCTCTTTTGTATAGTTCTTCTGTGTATTCTTGACACCTCTTCCTAATATCTTCTGCTTCTATTAGGTCCATACCATTTCTGTCACTTATTGTGCCCATCTTTGGATGAAATACAAAGATACCTTCCCTTGGTATGTCTAATTTTCTTGAAGAGATCTCTAGTCTTTCCCATTCTATTGTTTTCCTCTATTTCTTTGCATTGATCACTGCGGAAGGCTTTCTTATCTCTCCTTGCTATTCTTTGGAACTCTGCATTAAAATGGGTATATCTTTCCTTTTCTCCTTTGCTTTTCATTTCTCTTCCTTTCACAGCTATTTATAAGGCCTCCTCAGACAGCCATTTTGCTTTTTTTAAATTTCTTTTTCTTGGGGATGGTCTTGATCTCTGTCTGCTATACAATGTCATGAACCTCCATCCATAGTTCTTCAGGCACTCTGTCTTTCAGATCTAATCCCTTGAATCTATTTGTCACTTTCACTGTATAATCGTAAGGGATTTGATTTAGGTTATACCTGAATGGTGTAATGGTTTTCCCTACTTTCTTCAATTTAAGTCTGAATTTGGCAATAAGGAGTTCATGATCTGAGCCACAGTCACCTCCCGGTCTTGTTTTTGCTGACTGTATAGAGCTTCTCCATCTTTGGCTGCAAAGAATATAATCAGTCTGATTCTGGTATTGACCATCTGGTGATGTCCATGTGTAGAGTCTTCTCTTACGTTGTTGCAAGAGGGTGTTTGCTATGACCAGTGCATTTTCTTGGCAAAACTCTATCAGCCTTTACCCTGCTTCATTCTAATACTCCAAGGCCAAATTTGCCTTTTACTTTAGGTGTTTCTTGACTTCCTCCTTTTGCCTTCCAGTCTCCTATGATGAAAAGGACATCTTTTCTGGGTGTTAGTTCTAGAAGGTCTTGTAAGTCTTCATAGAACCATTCAACTTCAGCTTCTTCAGCATTATTGCTTGGGGCATAGACTTGGATCATGTTGATACTGAGTGGTTTGCCCTGGAAACGAACACAGATAATCACAGTGGTATGATTACTCACCCAGAGTCAGACATCCTGGAATGCAAAGTCAAGTGGGCCTTAGGAAGCATCACTACAAACAAAGCTAATGGAGATGATGGAATTCCAGTTGAGCTATTTCAAATCCTAAAGGATGATGCTGTGAAAGTGCTACACTCAATATGCCAGCAAATTTGGAAAACTTAGCAGTGGTCACAGGACTGGAAAAGGTCAGTTTTCATTCCAATCCCAAAGAAAGGCAATGCCAAGCAATGTTCAAACTATCACACAATTGCAATCATCTCACACTCTAGTAAAGTAATGCTCAAAATTCTCCAAGCCAGGCTTCAACAGTACGTGAACTGTGAACTTGCAGATGTTCAAGCTGGATTTAGAAAAGGCAGAGGAACCAAAGATCAAATTGCCAACATCTGCTGGATCATGGAAAAAGCAAGCGAGTTCCAGAAAACCATCTATTTCTGCTTTATTGACTATGCCAAAGCCTTTGACTGTGTGGATCACAATAAACT
>NW_011495023.1:15728435-15744506 GCF_000754665.1 Bison bison bison
CAATAAACTGTGCAAAATTCTGAAAGAGATGGGAATACCAGACCACCTGACCTGCCTCTTGAGAAATTTGTATGCAGGTCAGGAAGCAACAGTTAGAACTGGACATGGAACAACAGACTGGTTCCAAATAGGAAAAGGAGTATGTCAAGGCTGTATATTGTCACCCTGCTTATTTAACTTCTATGCAGAGTACATCATGAGAAGTGCTGGGCTGGAGGAAGCACAAGCTGGAATCAAGATTGCTGGGAGAAATATCATTAACCTCAGATACACAGATGATACCACCCTTATGGCAGAAAGTGAAGAAGAACTAAAGAGCCTCATGATGAAAGTGAAAGGGGAGAGTGAAAAGTTGGCTTAAAACTCAACATTCAGAAAATTGAGATCATGGCACCTCGTCCCATCATTTCATGGCAAATAGATGGGGAAACAGTGAAAACAGTGTCAGACTTTATTTTTTGGGGCTCCAAAATCACTGCAGATGGTGACTGCAGCCATGAAATTAAAAGACACTTGCTTCTTGGAAGAATAGTCATGACCAACCTAGACAGCATATTAAAAAGCAGAGACATTACTTTACCAACAAAGGTCCATCTAGTCAAAGCTATGGTTTTTCCAGTAGTCATGTATGGATGTGAGATTTGGACTATTTAGAAAGCTGAGTGTCGAAGAATTGAAGCTTTTGATCTGTGGTATTGGAGAAGACTCTTGAGAGTCCCTTGGACTGCAAGGAATCCAACCAGTCCATCCTAAAGGAGGTCAATCCTGAATATTCATCGGAAGGACTGATGCTGAAGCTGAAACTGCAATACTTTGGCCACCTGATGTGAAGAACTGACTCATTTGAAAAGATCCTGATGCTGGGAAAGATTGAAGGCAGGAGGAGAAGAGGGCGACAGAGGATTAGGTGGTTGGATTGCCTCACCAAAGTGATGGACATAGTTTGAGTAAACTCCAAGAGTTGGCAATAGACCAGGAGGCCTGGCATGCTCCGGTCCATGGGGTCACAAAGAGTTGAACTTGACTGAGTGACTGGACTGAACTGAACTGAACCTTACTTCACTTAGTGTGATAACCTCTAGGTCCATCCTTGTTGCTCAAATGGGATTATTTCATCCTTGTTTTTATGGCTGAGGAATATTCCACTGTATATTTGTACCGCATCTTTATTCGTTTCCTCTCATTCCTCTGTTAATGGATACTCTCATGTCTTGGCTTTGTAAATAGTATTGCTATGAACATTGGAGTGCGTGTATCTTTTTGTATTAGGGTTTTTGTCTTTTCCAGATATATGCCAAGTACTGGGATTGCAGGGTCATATCAGCTCAGTTCAGTCGCTCAGTCGTGTCCGACTCTTTGCGACCCCATGAATTGCAGCATGTTAGGCCTCCCTGTCCATCACCAACTCCCAGAGTTTTCACCCAAACTCTTGTCCATCGAGTTGGTAATGCCATCCAGCCATCTCATCCTCTGCCGTCCCCTTCTCCTCCTGCCCCCAATCCCTCCCAGCATCAGAGTCTTTTCCAATGAGAACTCTTTGCATGAGGTGGCCAAAGTATTGGAGTTTCAGCTTTAGCATCATTCCTTCCAAAGGGTCATATAGGAGCTCTATTTTTAGCTTTTTAAAGGAAAGTCCCATGCTGTTCTCCAGGGCTTCTCTCATGGCTCGGTGGTAAAGAATCTTCCTGCAATGCAGGAGATGGGGGTTTGATCTCTGGGTTGGGAAGATCCCATGGAGGAAATCCCTGGAAGGAAATGGCAACCCACTCCAGTATTCTTGCCTGGAAAATTTCATGGACAGAGGAACCTGGCAGGCTATAGTCCATAGGGTAGCAAAGAGCCAGCCATGACTGAGTGAGTGAGCGTGCATGCATGCTGTTCTCCACAGTGCCTACACCAGCTCCCATTCCTACCAACACTGTGGGAGGAGTCATTGTTCCTCATGCCCTCTCTAGCATGTGTTATCTGTGGAATTTTGACGATGGCCATTCTGACCAATGTGAGCACCTCATTGTAGTTTTATTTGTATTTCTCCACTAATTAGTGAAGTTACTCTTAGTAGTTTTAATAAATAAGATGAAATAAAACGTCCAAGTCATCTCTAAGCCATCATGCAAAGACCCGCCTCCTCTCTGCAATGGAAAGTCCCCTGTGGTCTCTGTCACCCTCATTCTCAGTCACTTCTTTGGAGCCTGTGCCAATGGCACCAACATTCAAAACAGTGGTACAGGAATTCCCTGGTTGCCCAGTGGCTAAGACTCTGCACTTCCAGTGCAGAGGGCGTGGGTTTGATCCCTGCTCAGGCATGCTGCAGTCCATGAGATCGTAAAGAGTCGCACACAACTTAGTGACTGAACAACAACAGGGAACTAAGATCCTGCATGCCCCGTTGTGGCCCCAGCCCCCAAAAAGACAGTGCTGCAAATGGCCTTCTCTAGGAGGGATTTTGGAAAGTCTGCCTGTACATAAAAACCCATTAAACGCAATGACTTTCAAAAACACTGCCCCTTCAATGAGGTCCTTTAAGGATCAGACTCCTCTCTGCACATAAAGGAATCCATTTATTCCATCTCACCCGTTTGAAGGGAAATCAAAATGTGGGTGTTTGCAGAATTCAGGGTGACAATACAGGGCGCAGCCCTCAGAGTCAGAAGGAGGGCGGAAGCCAGCATGATGTAATCGTCTCCTCCCTAGAATATTTCCTCTCAGTTTCCAGTGAGGGTGAAGTTGTTGGCAAAAATTTCAGATAAGTGCTCTCCTTAGGATCCACTCACTGGTGCTGGAGAACGTGTTCAGGCAGAGACGGACGCCATGAGGCCCAGCCCTGGCATGTGCCCTCAAAGGTGGCATCTTAGTCTCCTTTGTTTACCCCACCCAACTTCCCACCCTTCTTCCTTTCCAGACTGAAAAAGGCACAGTCCACACGGACTCCGGAGGCCCTGCCCCTTGACTTTGCATCTGCCCTCAGAAACAGTCTGCAGCCACAGAGCAAATGCAATGTTCTTTTTTTTTTTTTTTTTACTGGACTACAGTTGATTTATAATGTTGTGTTAGTTGCAGGTGTACAACAAAGTGAATCAGCCAGGTATATACATATGCCCACTCTTATTTTAGACTCTTTTCCCATATAAGTCATCACAGAATACTGAGTAGAGTTCCCTGTGCTATACAGTAGGTCCTTATTAGTCATCTATTTTATATATAGTAATGCACGTGTACCTGCTCAGTCACATGCAACTCTGCGACCCTGTGGACTGTAGCCTGCCAAGCTCCTCTGTCCATGGGATTTCCCAGGCAAGAATACTGGAGCGGTTGCCATTTCCTTCTCCAGGGTCTTCTTCCCTATCCAGAGATTGAATTCAAGTCTCCTGCAGTGCAGGAGGATTCTTCACCGCTGAGCCACCAGAGAAGCCCTGTAGTAGTGTGTGTATGTGAATTCCAACCTCCCAATTTAAACCACAAGTTTGTTTTCTACATTTGTGGCTTGATTTCTGTTTTGTAGATAAGTTCATTTGTACTGTCCCTTTTTTTGGTTAAAAAAAAGCAATTCCAATGTTCTTGTCTCAGGTCAGCTCAGATGGACCTAAATCAGCTGTCCTCAATGACTGCTTATGATATGCTTTTTCCTCTTAGATTTCTGTTCCTCCTGGACTGTAGAGCTTCAAAGTACAAACAAAAAAGACCGAATTTTATTCTGCCAGGTTTGATGGTAGTCACACCATAACTTCACTCAACATTCGCCTTCTAGTTATCAGATCAGACTGGTACGTGCGTTTTTTTAAACAATTTTGTTTATTATTGGTTGTACTGGGTCTTTGTTACTGTGAGTGGGCTTTCTCTAGTGACAACACTCAGGCCTTCTCGTTGCAGTGCCTTCTCCTGTTGCAGAGCCTATGGGATCCTCCCAGATCAAGAGTCGAACCCGTGTCCCCTGCGTTGGCAGGCAGATTCTTAACCCCTGGGCCACCAGGGAAGCCTGCACGTGCTTTGTTATCCGGAACTTTATACGGTATTTTAATTTCACTACCGAAGGATTTGTTGCAGGGTGTGGTGCTGCTCTTGTTCGCTATTGAGTAGAAATAGCAATCATTGGAAACCCCAATTCATTTGCATTCCTTCTCTTAATAAGCATCTCTTGAGCACCCACTGCATGCAGGGTCCTCTGCTGGACACCCATGGGGCACAGAGACACAACCTCCATCCTTCCAGAACTTAGCCTTTCCTACTGAGAGCAAGCAAAGCAGAGTACAGGAAGGAGCCTGGGGTCCCGAGTGGTGTGTCCTATTGGTTCCGCAGAACTTAACACTGAATCAGCAAACAAGGCTGATGCTGACACAGGTACCTCTTTAACCATCCTAGAGGCCAGGCCCTGGAAAGCCCCAGGGCTTTAGAGCTCGCAGGGGTTGGTCCTCTGGTGTCTGCCAAAGGCCAACGTAGTACATTTCAGGCTTGTGTGCTCTTTGGGCCTTTGGGCCCTAATGCAGTCATTTTAAATTCATGAGATGCAAAGGAGAAACAGCTGGTTCTCCAGCCTCATCAGGCCTGCCTGAGCATTTGGGAAGAGATGGAAGGAGTCACGCCTCAGTGGGGCTGAGAAAGTGATGATTCACCCTGAGCCATTAGGTAGGGCAGGAAACAGATGATTCCGGGCGGGGCCTGCCTCCCCTGGTGGACAGGTTGCCTTGGAACTTGGCAAGAGCTTAACTGCAGCTCTCTTTCCTTCTTGGGTTCTTCCTGGGAATTTGGGGAATGAGAGTTGAGCAATAGGATGAGGTAAGCAAGATAAACAGGAAGAAACTGTGGGCTCAGCCATCCCCTCTAAGTAACTGACAGCAAATTGGAACTGTGGCGCCTCTCAGGGAGGTGAGAGGAGAGGAGAGGCGGAATACAGAGACGAGGAACACGGGACACAAGCAGTCCTTTCCACCCCGTTGGCTTTGGAGCTCAGAGCACCTGGTGAGAGCCCTGAAGTTTTCCAGGAACCGATGGCCGCCTGGAGAGACTCTCTTGTGTGAGCTCTGCTGGGTGGAACCTCGGCTTGGCCATGGTGACCTTAGCTGACTTCCATTCTCTGCATCTCAAACATCCTCATTTGTAAAATAAGGTTAGTAATATAAGCCAGGGTTTCCCTGGTTGCTCAAGTGGTAAAAAACCCACCTGCCAATGCAGGAGACATAGTTTTGATCCCTGGTCCAGGAAGATCCCACATGCCGCGGAGCAACTAAGCCCATGCGCCAGAACTACTGAGCCTGTGCTCTAGGGCCCGGCAGCCGCAGCCACTGAGCCCAATCCACAACTACTGCAGTCGCGCACCTAGAGCCTGTGCTCTGCAACAAGAGAAGCCGCTGCAACGAGAGCCTGCACTCCGAAACTAGGGGAAAAACCTACACAGCAGCAAAGACCCAGCGCAGCCAAAAATAAATAAATTTTAAAAAATGGAAAGTTGAGTGAACTTAAATAGGTGAAAAGATCTTTCTCTGACTATATTGAAAAATAATAATTTAAGAACTTGTTATGTTTGATGAAGAGGAAGTTTTCTCAGGTTAAAGATTACATCCATGTCTTTAGCTTTCTTCCAGGGTGTTTCAAACAATCTTTGATTTCTGCCAGCACTTTCTTGGATGTGGTTCACTTGTCAAACATCCTGGGTAAATAGTGATGAGCCTTTCACCCATATCAGTGACAAAAACTGACTCTCATCCAGAGCACGGAGCTGGATTCTAGACAGGGGCTTTAAAATTGACATGAAGAGAAAGTCAGTCCTCTGTGTCAACGCACTTTTGTGAGAAATGAGTCGATGCTCTTAATTGCCTTTTTAAAACCTTTTTATCAGAATATAGTTGATTTACAATGTTGCATTAGTTTCACATGTACAGCAGAGTAAATCAGTCATACATATACATAAATCCATCCTTTTTCAGATTCTGTTCCTATGCAGGTTGTTACAGAATATTGAGTAGGTTTCTCTTCCCTGCCTTTGATGTTACATGTAACAGATCAATTTCAATGGTCCCCGAGTTACTGTAGTGACTTTAGAAAGGACATGGCATGTTTGTTGACACTTTGCATTTTTAACATATGAATATTTGGAACTATCAGCAACACTATACATAGGTAAAGAGCTTCTGTATTAGCTCTAGTTTTATGTTTTATATATATAATTACAGTTATGAGAAATCCCTACTTCAAAAAAGAGTATCAATTTGAATTTATTAAATATTATGTTCTTAATGCTTCCCTTTTATGTGAGTAGGAAGTACCTTCTATATCCGCATTTGTTTTTTTTTTGGTTTTTTATTTTTTTTTAATTTAATTTAATTTTATTTTTATTTTATTTTATTTTTAAACTTTATATAATTGTATTAGTTTTGCCAAATATCAAAATGAATCCGCCACAGGTATATATGTGTTCCCCATCCTAGACCCTCCTCCCTCCTGCATTGTTTTTATTCATCATATTATAGGAATGAGATATATTGAGAGACTACCCAATATATACCCTTACACTATGCTACCAAGATATGTGTGTTGAAACGAACATGTATTGAATAAGAACAATTCCAATGAATGCATGTAGTCCTAACCACTGGGCCGCCAGGGAATTCCGCCCACCCCCAACACACTCTTTTTTTTTTTTGAGAATGATTCAGTTCTTATCCAAGGACAAAACTGAGTTTCCTGCTATAGTGAGTAGTGAAAGCGGACCTTTACAATCAACAGTCACATAGAAATTAAAGTAGGATTAAACATTAAATGCCTTAGACAATGGACTATAAAATATAGGCATCTTAGATATCTTATTTATTATAACATAGGACTTACTAGATTAATTCTCAGATGAGGAAGGGTTCTAGTGGGCCAAGGAATAAAGGTGGATTTGGCAACCCACTCTAGTATTCTTGCCTGGGAAATCCCATGGACAGAGAAGCCTGGTGGGCTACAGTCCACGAGGTGGCAAGAGTCAGAGATGACTTAGAGACTAAACTACCACCACCACCACCACCCTTTAATTTCCCTTTCTAGCTGTCTCTGTACTTTAACTATTAGAAAAGTTTTCTTTATTTCTTTGTGTATCCCCTGTTTTCTTCCACTGGAAAACTATCTCCCTTTAACTGGTCATCAGAGGTACCCATGCAGGATGTGATGGAGACACCAAACAACACACACAGGGTTCCTTCCCACAGGCAACTTAGACTGTAGTTGGGGAGACAATCCCACATGGACAAAGCGATGAGCAGAAGAAACGAATGATTGAAAGCCACTCACCAGTCACCAAAAAAAAAAGCTAGTGTTTGACTTCAAGAAGGAAAGGGGAATAAAAAAAAAAATCTCAATGAAGATTCATTGCAGGAAGAGGGACTCCTTCTTGGACCCGAGAGTGGGCTCTTGTCTAATACTCGGAGATGAATTTTACAAGGAGACACACATCCTGACAAAGCAAAAGACTTTATTGGGAAGGGGCGTCTGGGGCAGAGAGCAACAGAGTAAGAGAACCCAGGAGGACTGCTGTGCCACATGGCTTGAAGTCTCAGGGTTTATGGTCACGGGGTTAATTTCCCGGCTGTCTCTTGGCCAATCAGCTTGCTTGGCCCATATCTGGTGACTCGGGGTCCTCCCTCTGTCTCTCAGCCAAGATGAATTCCAGCGGGAGGGTTTCTGGGAGGTTAGGGCAGGACACATTGTCTCCTCCCTTGTCCTTTTTCCCCCTCCCAAATTCTCCCAGTTAGTTTTCAGTGGCAACACCACGTTCTTTATCAGGACTTCCTGATGTGAGACAACTCTTGCAAACGATTATCATCATGCCTGGCCAAGGCGGGCAGTTTTGGTCAACAGTTCCCTCACAGATTCACGATGTAAGACTAAAGGCTGGAAGATAACTGTGGAAAACCAGGCCAACATACTGAGCATCCTGGGAGAGTTTATTTAGCAATAATAGTTCATTTAGGCAAAAGCAGTCTGGTACACAGGCCACAAATGTGAGTGCTCCTGAAATGCCCTTGACAAAGCTCGTTATTGTACATAATACTGGTTATGGACAGGCTAGTTCTGGCTCTGCAGTGGTACTATGACCTACACATGACAATCTGGATATGTTCTAGATAGAAGAGACAGAGGAGTGTATATAGGGATCACAAACTCACGAGTAACACAAGAATCTGAGATCCGGTGCTTGGACCTGAATCAGACAGAGCTGGGTCATCAGGATCTCATCCAAGCTCTTCTGTGTTCTTTGAAGCTGCAAGTTCCTTTCATTTCATTAATTGCCTCTCAGAGAAAGCAGTGGGTAATATTCGGTCAGGTCCAAGTAAGGATACTTTTTTGACTGTCAGCCTTGAGGGAAAAGTTGGATTAAACCTATGGTGGTTTTATATAGTACTTTTTGGGAGTTATATCTTGGCATTGTGAGTTGCATTCTTGATAAAGCCTGTTCTCAAAAGCATGTTGCTGAGGTTGAGAAGAAGGCAAGAAATAAAAGCCAAGGAACAGTTAAGTTCTTAGGAAATGCCACCGGAGCTGAAAAATAAGAAACAAGAGTGTGGCCTTGAGGACTTCCCTGGCCGTCCAGGGGTTAGCATTTCAGCTTCCTGTTCAGGGGATGCAGTTCCTCCCCTGGTCGGAGCTATGATCCCACATGCCAAAAACCAAAGCATAAAACCAGAAACAATATTGTAACAAATCAATAAAGATCCACATTAAAAAAAAAAAAGTATGGCCTTGACAGATAATTAAACCTTTGAGAATAAACAAGACAAAAATACTATGTACACTGAAGAATTTTTTTTTAATTCATGGCTATATGTTAATGAGATCAAATAGAAAATAACTCATGGTGAGATGTACAATAGCAGAGATAAGATACAAAAACATGTTCTTCAATTCTTCAAGTCTGGGAACTAAGGGGAGATTGTGTCTGCATGGCCACACAAACAGATTTGAAAGGTTAAACATTCACACAAACAATTACTTTCTTTACTTATGCAAAGGCCCAGATTGCTGCCTTTCCCACTACATTGGTGAATAGGGCTTTGTCTCAAGGATCCTTGAGATTCAGCCTTTGTTGAGAATCCCTGGGGGATGGGGAGGAGCAAGTAGGGGCAAGAGAGGAAGTATAAGGTAGTTTAGAATACAAGATAATTTTTTTTTAATGGAACAGATTTTTTTTTCTCTGCTTCTTTAAGGTTTCTAATCAGTTGACTTTATTCTTTCCATTACATTTTTTAAAATTTTATGTTGAAGTACAGCTGATGTATAATGTTGGGGTTATTGTACATGGTTAATGTACATGGTCCTGATGTACAATGTTGTGTTAGTTTCAGATGTACAGCAAAGTGATTCAGTTATACACATACATGTATCCTTTTTCAGATTCTTTTCCCATAGAGGTTATTACAGAGTATTGAGTAGAATTCCCTGTGTTATACAATAGGTCCTTGTTGATTATTTATTTTATGTATAATCAATTTGGGGTGGGGCACGCCACACCACTTTTGGAATCTTAGTTCCTGGATCAGGGATAGAACTTGAGCCCTTGGCAATGAAATCGAGAAGTCCTCATCACTGGACCACCAGAAAATTCCCAAAAAGACAAGATAATTCTTAATGCAACTAAGTACTTTTTGTTAGAGTCCCAGGATATGTCTCAAATTATGGAGCCCTACCAAAGCATAGTTTTCAGAAAGCATTCCTGGCTCTGTGTGACCCCTAAGCTGAGAGCTCTCTGTGCACTGCCCACCCTTCCTGTACTGGGGCTACTTGTCACTCTGCAGTCCAGGGTCCAAGGTCTTGAGTGATCATTGTGATCCTCTAGCCAGCTAAACATGCCTGAAATGTGATTAAAGAGAAAAAAAGAAATAAAAAAACATCAGGATTAGGATTTCATTGTTGATTACTGAGAGAAAACGATGGTACTGGATTGGTTAGGAGTATGAGATCCCCAACTCAAACTAGCTAAAGCAACATGATAAAGTTATTTTAGGATCTGTCGGGTTTTTTTAGTCATTGAGTTGTGACTAACTCTTTTACAACCCCATGGACTGTAGCGCACCAGGCTCCTCTGTCCATGGGGTTTCCCGGGCAAGAATACTGGAGTGGGTAGCCATTTCCTTCTCCAGGGGGTCTTCCCAACCCAGGGATCAAACCCATGTCTCCCTCTTGGCAGGCGGATTCTTTACCACTGAGCCACCAAGGAAGCCCCTGGTTTGTCTTAGTCTCTAACAATAACAGTTAAATTGTGTTTTATCCCTAGAACCACACTTTCAATATCACGGTGCTTCGCAGAGAGAAAGTAAGCACTGTATAAACAAAACTGCAGCAAAGGGACATTTATGTTTTAATTCGGTGGAGTTGGGGTTTTTTTTGTTACTTTGGTTGAATTACAGTCCTCCACCATTTAGAAAAGAACAAAAAGGAGCAGTTTCCTGATCCACCTGATAAGAACTTTTGGGCGTAGACTCTCTTTCATTGTCCATGGTATTGACTCTAAGAGTCAAAACATTAGGTTTAAATAGAAAAGAATGTGTTGCAAAAAGGCAAACAAGGTTCTAATTTTTAAAAAATGAAACCTGAAAGCAGGACTTGAAAGAGAGTTTGAGTATAAAGTTCTATGTGTAAAGCATGTTTACTGAATTTGTATTCTTTATTTTATTTTCTGTTTGGGCAAGAAGCAATCCAGATTTCTCTTCAGAATATGAGCTGTGACATCATTATTATTATAGGTGGACTTTGCATTCTCTTTCCCCATTAACAAGCAGTCTTGTTTTCTGAATGGTTATAACTTATTTACTTAGAGAAGAAGTTTTGCAGAAACGTTTGCTTACCAAGATGGGCTTCTTAGGTGGCACAGTAGTAAAGAATCTAAAAAATCCTCCTGCCAAGCAGGAGAGGTAGATTCGATCCCTGGGGTGGGAAGATTCCCTGAGGGAGGAAATGGCTACCCACCCCGTATTCTTGCCTGGAAACTTCCGTGGACTTCCAGAGGAGCCTGGTAGGCCACAGTCCATGGGGTCAAAAAAAGTCGGACACAACTGAGCGACTGAGTATGCATGTGTAGCCGCTTACCGAGCAGAGCTCAAGAGTACTTCACGCTGTATTTCTGGAATTCTCTCTTTTTTTGGCTGCTCCATGTGCCCCCTACAGAGGAAACATGGAAACTTTGAAAGATAAACAGAAGTAGAAAGAGTAGAGTAGTAGTTCAGTTCAGTTCAGTCGCTCAGTCGTGTCCGACTCCCCGTGACCCCGTGAATCGCAGCACGCCAGGCCTCCCTATCCATCACCATCTCCTGGAGTTCACTCAGACTCACGTCCATCCAGTTGGTGATGCCATCCAGCCATCTCATCCTCTGTCATTCCCTTCTCCTCCTGCCCCCAATCCCTCCCAGCATCAGAGTCTTTTCCAATGAGTCAACTCTTCACATGAGGTGGCCAAAATACTGGAGTTTCAGCTTTAGCATCATTCCTTCCAAAGAAATCCCAGGGCTGATCTCCTTTAGAATGGACTGGCTGGATCTCCTTGCAGTCCAAGGGACTCTCAAGAGTCTTCACCAACATCACAGTTCAAAAGCATCAATTCTTCGGCGCTCAGCTTTCTTCACAGTCCAATTCTCGCATCCATACATGACCACTGGAAAAACCATAGCCTTGACTAGACGGACCTTTGTTGGCAAAGTAATGTCTCTGCTTTTGAATATGCTATCTAGGTTGGTCATAACTTTTCTTCCAAGGAGTAAGCGTCTTTTAATTTCATGGCTGCAGTCACCATCTGCAGTGATTTTGGAGCCCCAAAAAATAAAGTCTGACACTGTTTCCCGATCTATTTCCCATGAAGTGATGGGACCAGATGCCATGATGTTCGTTTTCTGAATGTTGAGCGTTAAGCCAACTTTTTCACTCTCCTCTTTCACTTTCATCAAGAGGCTCTTTAGTTCCTCTTCACTTTCTGCCATAAGGGTGGTGTCATCTGCATATCTGAGGTTATTGATAGTAGTAGTCTTTAAAACAGGTGTAGTAGTCTGCTCAGGCTGCCATAACAGAATACCACAGACTTGGCAGCCCAAACAGAAGAAACTCATTTTCTCACAGTCTTAGAGGCTGGAAATCTAAGGTCAAGGTGCTGACAGGTTTGTTCCTGGTGGGGCCTCTCTCCCTGGCTTGCAGATGACCTCCCTTCTCACTGTGTCCTCACTTGACCTTCCTGCTGTTCTTCCTCATTTCTGGCATCTACTCCTCTTCTTATAAGGACACTAGTCCTTCTAATGGGACCCCACCCTTATGACCCCATCTGATTTTAATTACCTCCTTAAAGTCTCTATCTCTGAATATTGGGTTGGCCAAAATGTTTGAGTTTTTCCATAACATCGTATGGAAAAACCCAAGGAACATATGGCTAACCCAGTACATTCTTGTGGAGTTAGGGCTTCAAAACAGGGGGTTTTGGCGGGGAGGAGGAGACACAATTCAGTCCAAAATACAATGATTTTTTAAAAAAATATTTATTTATTTGACTGTGCTGGGTCTTGGTTACAGCATGTGGGAGCCAGTTCCCAGACCAGGGATCGACCTGGCCCCCTGCATCGGGAGCGCTGAGTCTTAGCCACTGGACTGCCAGAGAAGTCCCTACAATGATTTTTAAAATGTAAACACATTACCACAGTCACACCTGAAAGTAGTAACAGTAGAGATTATATGTTTTTATACTGTGTGTAAAGCTACAGGATATACAGGGAATACAGCTAATATTTAATACTAACTATAAATAGAATATCTGGAGACAGAAACTACTGGCAACTACTCCAGTATTCCTGCCTGGAGAATCCCATTGACAGAGGAGCCTGGCAGGCTACTGTCCATAGGGTCGCAAAGAGTCAGACACAACTTAGCGACTAAACCAAACCTGAAATGGAATATAACCTTTAAAAATTGTGAATCACTATGCATGGGGTAACAAAGAATCGGACATGACTTAGCAACTAAACAACAACATGTTGTACACCTGAAACATATTATGTATCAACTCTACCTCAATTTTTTAAAAAAGAAAAAAAATAGTAACAATAATCTCAATATCAAATATTTAGTCAAAGTTCAACTTTTCCCAGTTGTCTTATGAATAGTTTTTAAAACAGCCTCAGAGTTTTAGCTCATGGATAGCCTACGAGAATATCTTGTTTTTAATCTTTAAAAATCCATCAAAAAGTATGCATTTATTGAACCCTTACTATGTACTCAGCATTGTCCTAAGCACAGCAAGGAGCTAAGTGCCCATGTCGGGAAATAGTGGGAATGAGGCCAAGGATGCAGGTTGGGGCCTGATCATGGGAGATATTAAAACTCATAGCAGGGGAGTTTAAACTTTATTTGCTTGGAAATGGAGACCCTTTGAAGATTTCTGAATTTTGAGATAGGAAAATGAACTTCAGCATCTCCAGCAAATTAACACAAGTGAAGTGAAGTGAAGTGAAGTAGCTCAGTCGTGTCCGACTCTTTGCAACCCCATGGACTGTAGCCTACCAAGCTCCTCCCTCCATGGGATTCTCCAGGCAAGAAATACTGGAGTAGGTTGCCATTTCCTTCTCCAGGGGATCTTCCTAACACAGGGCTCGAACCCAGGTCTCCCGCATAGCAGGCAGACGCTTTAACCTCTGAGCCACCAGGGAAGCCCTAAATTAACTCAGGATGGTGGCAATTTCATACACCTCTCTTAACACCTAACTCCTAGGATGGGAGACAGATTAAGTCAATGAGTGAGCATTCTATACAGACCTCAACTGTGATAATAAAAGTATAAAGATTAGTTTATAGAAACTTGCTTTTAATAGTCAACTGATGATAATACACATATTCTGCAAAGCAAGGGATATATATGGGGTTAACCAGAAAGTTCATTTGGTTTTTCTGTAAGATTTATGGAAAAATCCAAATGAATTTTCTAGCCAACCCAATACATATAGCTATATTTCAACACTCAATAAGAGGTTTTAATTAAAGGCTTTAAAATCATAAAGTAGATCAATAAGAGCTTCCCTGATGGCCAGGAGAGATGGAGTGAAAGAAATTAACTATGAAGACTTAGACATTAGACATTTTCTAAATATACTTTGGTGAAGGACAGGGAAGCCTGATGTGCTGCAGTCCATGGGTTCACAAGGAGTCAGTCATGACTGAGTGACTGAACTGAACTGAAATATACCTTTACGTTTTTTAATTGTATAAGTCTTGACCAATATTTTAAGGTGGTGAAGGACAGGGAAGCCTGGCATGCTGCAGTCCATGGGGTGGCAAAGAATCAGACATGATCAAGCAACTGAACAATAATAACCAATACTGTAAGAGCCAAGTATATCATCAAACACTATATAAGGGAAATTTAACTCTTGTTATTTTAAACTAAAGGGATTACAAAATAAACCTAAGACCTCATTAGAGGTCAAGTTTTCACAAAGATAGACAAATTGAGCTGTGGTTGGCAGGGATGCATGTGACAGAATTTTGAAACACTTGTAATCTATGAGCCAGTACTTCTGGAATGCTGGAGAAGAAAGAATGGCGGTAATCAATCCAAGAGGACAAAAAGGCATGTGCTCTGAGAGCCGTTCCAAGTCTATTTTAGCAAGTGCACATGTCTTCAAAATGAAAGATACTCTCCAAATGGTCTAATGGCATCTGGATCACACAGGGTTCTTTTAAAAGACTTAGAAAAAAAAAAAAAAAGAACCCTATATGATCCAGATGCAAAGATACTGCAAAATCTTTATTGCCGTAAAGCACATGACTCTAAATCACTGAAAAGGCAGAAGATAGCTCACAAACTATTTTTTAAATGTCATTGAAGTATTGTTGATTTACAATGTTTTGTTACTTTCTTCTGCATAGCAAAGTAACTCAGTTAAGCCTATATATATATGTATATACACACACACATATATATTCTTTTTCATATTATTTTCCTTGATGAACTATCACAAGATACTGAATATAGTTCCCTGTGCTATATAGTAAGACCTTGTTGTTTATCCATATGTATAACCAGTATATGCATATGCTAGTTAGCATCTGCTAACCCAAACTTCCATTCCATCCCTCTCCCACTTGCCCTCCTCTTGGCAACCATGAATCTGTTCTCTATGTCTGTAATTCATAGGCGTGTTCGTTTGTGTCACTGCTCAGATTCCACATATACGTGATATCATATGGTATTTTTCTTTTTCAGATTTACATTGCTTAGTATGATAATCTCTAGGTCCATCCATGTTGCTGCAAATGGCATTGTTTTATCGGTTTTAATGGCTGAGTAATATTCCATTGTATATATGTACCACTCCTCCTTCATCCATTCATCTGTCATTGGACATTTAGGTTGTTTCCATGTCTTGGATATTGTAAATAGTGCTGCTATGAACATAAGAGTGCATGTATCTTTTTGAATTAAAGTTTTGTTCATATGTGTGCCCAGGAGTGGGATTGCTAGATCATATGGTAGCTCTATTCTTAGTTTCTTGAGAAACCTCCACACTGCTTATCCCATTGGTGCACCAACACACATTCCCACCAACAGTGTAGGAGGGTTCCCTTTTCTCCACATCCTCTCCAGCATTTATTATTTGTAGACTGTTTAATGATGCCCATTCTGAGTCGTGTGAGGTGATACCTCATTTTGGTTTTGATTTGCATTTCTCTAATAATTAGCCATGTTGAGCATCTTTTCATGAACACAAACTATTTTTGAAGTTAGTAGGAGACTGTGTTTTGTTTGGTGACTCACCAGAAGGATTCATAAGACTCAGTGGCAGGTCACACTTGTGACTAAAATTTGCTATAGCAAAGGATGCTGAGCAAAAGCAGCAGGAAACAGGTGTGCATCCATGTGTCCCGAGAGGTTCAGCACAAGTTTCTGATGTCATTCCTCGAAGGTCACACAGCATCACGTTCTCTCTGGTCGAGCTCTTTGGGATTATGTGCAATGTCCCTGTCCCTTTACAGGGGGTGGGTCACATAGGTACATTCTGCTGCACAACTGGCCATGACAACCAAAATCATGACTCATGATCACAGGTGCACATCATCACTCCAACAACA
>NW_011495023.1:15744677-15750455 GCF_000754665.1 Bison bison bison
ATCAAACCCGTGTTCCCTGCATTGGAAGGCAGATTCTTAACCACTGGGCCACCAGGGAAGTCCCCATCACTCTTGAGATTTTGCAAAGCAACCTGACAAGCCAGTCAGTAGAGCACAATCCATTGTTCCAAGTATCTGTAACTAAATTATCTACAGCTAACAGAAGGAAGATGCCAGGGGCCACATTCTGCCATGCTGGTCAAAGGCCAATCATGGCTCCTTTGGAGACATGGGAAGAGTAAGTGTACAGACCTACTGTGAGAACTCTTCCATCAGTGATGTTTTGAAAAGAACCAAAGGGAGGAAGCCTGCAAAAAGATATTACTCCTGAAAACATGCCTTATTCATCCACCACTCTGCCTTTCTCAAAGCTTCTCCCCCAGCAAGACTGTCCTCCACTTTCTCTCCTGTCCTTATTTCTAAATCCCACATACGTGCTCTTAAACTCCCAAGGCATTGGTTGATGACCCAGGAACCCAGTCCAGCTGGTAACCATCATTTGTGCACTCAGGACCAGCAACACAATTTGTATGTTGTTCAAAAGTTGTTAAGAATTTCAATATAGTGACAGAAACTTCCCTGGTGGTCCAGTGGCTAAGACTCTGAGCTTCCAATACAGGGGAGCCTGGGTTTGATCCCTGATCAGGGAACTAGATCCCACGTGCCACAACTAAGAGTTCGAATGCTGCAACAAAGATCCCACATTCTGCAACTCAGACCCAGAGCAACCAAAAAATATTAAAGAAAAAAACAGGCAATGACAGAAAAGCATTAAACCAAGTGGCTTTTCCTAGCACAGAGCCCCAGGGAGCTACACTGGTTGCACACCCGTGAAGCTCATCCTAAGTGCAATGATTACCTCCTGGAGGTTGACCTCTCCCAAGAGACCAAGTTACGGATCAAAAGGTGTAGGGACTTCCCTGGTGGCCCAGTGGTTAAAACTCTGTGTTTCCACTGCAGGCGATGTGGGTTCAAGCCCTGTTTGGGGAACTAAGGTCCACATACCATGCAGCCCCAAAAAACAAAAAAGACTTGGTGAGCCTAGAGTCAGGTAGGAAATGGGGCATTGCCTGGAAGCTGTGTATGATGCATTAACTTAGGGTGGTGGGGGCTTTTGGTGCATGTTAAGACAGCTAAGGGGTGGTGGAGAGTAGGCTTGCCGAGAAGTCAGAGTACCTGTAATTCTGTTCTTCCCAAGCAGTGTGACCTTAGAAAGTCACTTAGTTTCCCAGCCTCCACTTCCTCCTCAATAAAACAGACTTGATAATGGCACTGACTTTATGGAGGCAATTGTGAATGTTGAAAGAGATAATGTACACAAAGGCACTTTGTAAACTGAAGTACTGTGCAAATGTTATTAGCCTTCTCTCTGGAGCTATTTTCATCTAGATAACGAATATTGGTGTATGATTTCCTCTTCCTTGGACAGTACTGGAAACATGCTGGCAAACAGTTTTGTTTTTTATTCCTCTCTCTCCCTGTCTCATTTTTTATTGGCGTGTAGTTGATTTACAATGTTATGTTAGCTTCAGGTGTATAGCAAAGTAATTCAATTTTACACATACATATTTCTATTCTTTTTCAGATTCTTTTCCCATACAGGTCATTACAGAGTACTGAGTAGAGTTACCTGTGCCTACAGTAGGTCCTTATTAGTTATCTATTTTGAATATAGTGGTATGTATATGTCAGTCCCAATCTCCCAATTTATCCCTCCCCTACTTCCGTCTCTGGTAACATATGATTGTTTTCTACATCTGTGACTCTATTTCTGTTTTGTAATTAAGTTCATTTGTACCATTTGCAAATACTTTTCTTTTCCAACTATTTTCCCCCAGAAAATAATGCTTCTGTCATTACAGCATTACAATACAACCTTGTGTTCTGTTTACCCAAGTCACAAGATAAAGTTACAGTAATGGTGGATATGTCAGGGGGGACTGATACATCCATATCCTCCAGATTGAGTAACTCCTGTTGATGGCTAGTCTTACAGATTTTTTTTTGTTCAAATGGACTTCCAATTCAGAGAATGTCGTTGTGAGAACTTGTCCCTAAATCATGGATTTGTCACACTCTGTAATACCTGTCGTTACCTATGTACGAAATACATTTTGTCCTTGTTAATCCTTTAGCTTCTTAACTACTGCTCTGTAGTTAAGAAGATCTTGATAAATATTTGCTAAGTCAATGAATTAGTGAAGGAATAAATGCAAGGAAGAGATCACTATCTGGAGATACCAAAGGATTCAATGCTGAAACTTGTTTCTGAAACAAACATGATTTCTTTGATGTCTGAGATACCAGTTTTTCTGCACATGTGCATGCTCAGTTGTGTCTGTCTCTTTGCGACCCCATGGACTGTAGCCCACCAGGCTCCTCTGTCCACAGAGTTCTCTAGGCAAGAATGCTGGAGTGGGTTACCATTTCCTTCTCCAAGGGATTTTCCTGATTCAGGGATTGAACGCATGTCTCCTGCATGTCTCTGGCATTCCAGGCAATTTTTTTTTTTAGACCACTGAGCCACCTGGGAATCCCACTAGTTCTACTTGTTCCCTGAAGACTTGGAGTGAATGGAAATACGCCCCAGGCAGATGGGGTATTGATGGGGTATTGATCGTAGGAAAGATGCAGCACTAGTGAAAGCAGCTGCCTGAACTCCTGCTTTCCCCTGATGGGAAATTAGCTCCCATGGGTCCTGAGTCTGTTTCAGGGTGGTCTAAGGGGTCCTCTCCAGGCCAGATGTGGGTGCTGATCCCTCAAGGAAGGGCCTGACTGGCTGTCTGTGGTCCTCTCACTTCCTGACTTTGCTTTTCATTTTCCATCTCCCCTTTCTTTTTCTTCCCACTATTTAACAAACACACAATCAGGGCCACTGCAGATTCAAACAGTGAGAGTCATCGCGAGGGCTGACCCTGTTCTCACAGAACAACTGATGAGCTGAACTGGTCCTCATAGAAGTACCGCACTGCAGCCTTGGCTCTGAAAGACTAGGCTAGGTTTTGGAGGTGGCCTAGAGGAAAGAAACAAATGGTTCTCCTCTCCAAACCTCTATTTCCTATACCTATTTGGGCCAGGAGTATCATAAAGACTTAATAAATGTGTTGACAAGCTGAGTAGCACTTTCTTCTCTGGGCAACTCACAGAAATGGAAACTCACAGTTGAGAATGTGGCTGTGCTCTCAGTTAAGTCACTTGGCCTGAACGTTGGGAAACTACCCAAGAAATGCCAATAGAAGTAAATTGCCTGCTCTGAAAATGGAAGCGTTCAGTTTATAATGTTATGAAAGAGACATGTGAATGATTCAGGGCACTCAGCCTTTGGATGATTTCAGTTCAGTTCAGTTCAGTCGTTCAGTTGTGTCCGACTCTTTGCGACCCCATGAATCGCAGCACACCAGGCCTCCCTGTCCATCACCAACTCTCGGAGTTCACTCAAACTCATGTGCATTGAGTCGGTGATGCCTCTCACCCTCTGTCGTCCCCTTCTCCTCCTGCCCCCAGTCCCTCCCAGCATCAGGGTCTTTTCCAGTGAGTCAACTCTTCGCATGAGGTGGCCAAAGTACTGGAGTTTCAGCCTCAGCATCAGTCCTTCCAGTGAACACCCAGGGCTGATCTCCTTCAGAATGGACTGGTTGGATCTCCTTGCAGTCCAAGGCACTCGCAAGAGTCTTCTCCAGCACCACAGTTCAAAAGTATCAGTTGTTCGGCGCTCAGCTTTCTTTACAGTCGAACTCTCACATCCATACATGACCACAGGAAAAACCATAGCCTTGACTAGATGGACCTTTGTTGGCAAAGTAATGTCTCTGCTTTTGAATATGCTATCTAGGTTGGTCATAACTTTCCTTCCAAGGAGTAAGCGTCTTTTAATTTCATGGCTGCAATCACCATCTGCAGTGATTTTGGAGCCCCCAAAAATAAAGTCTGACACTGTTTCCACTGTTTCCCCATCTATTTCCCATGGATGATTTAAGAAACCCCAAATTATGATGACACAAAGCCCTTGAATGAGAGTTGAGAGTCATCTGCAAAACCTTCGAGCAAGCTAAAATTTTCATGACTTGTGCTCCCAAGGTCCCTGGAAAACAGAGTGAAAATCATTTAAGCTTGGGTATTGCAACTCTGACAGCACTCATGATTTTGGAAATGATCTATAGCCCTAGAAAGTTCAGAATGCTTCAGTTATAGTACTAATTAAATAGAGTAATAAGTCAAAACAGATGATTCTGGAAGAGCTAATGTTCCCCGGGAGTGGTTTTGGTGAATTGAATTTCAGCAGTTAGAATGAGATTGTCCCTGTTGCGAAGGAGTGGCCTTTCTTAGCTATGCAAAGATGAAACTCCCTGTTGATAAGAAAAAGAGATTATAGTAACATATATTGAGATGGAAAAATCAGCATGAACTCTGGCTTTAGAGAAGCCCCCATGTGCTGCAACGAAGACCCAGCACAGCCAAAATAATAACAAAAAAATACATACATTTTCTAGTTCTTTCACAATTAAATTCGGCCCCACAACAATGGCAGCATATTTATTTTCTTATTATAACTGTTGGTACCTAATATTATTCTCTACTATTAGAAGAAAAGAATCCTGGAGATACCTGATTCCATGTCTTGGGACAAGAAAAATCAGGATGGGTTTGGAACATCATGTTTTGCCAGAAAGCAAGAATGCCTTCAAGGAGGCTAGAAACACAGCTAAAGGGCAGAGCAACTTGCTTTAAAGAGTCTCCCACTGTGAAAAGAGCCTCTGGAACAACACATGTTATTGTTAATGCAGTTAGGACAAGCTGAATCAAGAAAGACCATCCAGTTTAGGACACCCCCAAAGAAACAGCAACATAAACTACACAAAAGGTCATTGTGGTGCACTTTCAAAGGAATAGGTGGTTGCTTTTTATGGCTTGGCCAACAGGAAGAAAGGCAATTCTATGTTCAGAAGTACCTCCCTCACTCAGAGATAAATAAAGCCGTCTCTTAGCAGCTCTAAGTGACACCTCACCCTGACTGCTGGTGGCAATAGGGCAGAAGTGACCTGTTTCTCCTCTAGGTCAACTCGACGGGTCTTTAAGATAGTGGGAAAGTGCCAGCCTCGGTGCAACTTGAAGGTGGGTGCTGGAAAAAGGGGTGAGGCACGTGCGGCTGGCGCAAGATGCGGAGTGAAAGATCAGACCATCAGGTAATGTAGTAGGCGGAGTCGTGTCCTTCTCAAATCCGTATATGAAGCCCTAACCTCCAGGACATCACAATGTGACCGTATTTGGAGGTCGGGTCTTTAAAGAGTAATTAAGTTAAAATGCGGCCGTGAAAGTGGGCCCATATCAAATCTGGCTGGAGTTCTTATAAGAGGAAACGAGGACACACAGCGGGGCCCTGGGAGTGTGTGTACACAGAGGAAAAGCTATGTGAAGACACATTGAGAAGGCGGCTGTCTGCAAGCCAAGAAGAGGGGCCCTGGAAGAAGCCAACCCGCTGAAACCTTGATCTTAAACTTTGAGTCTCCAGAACTGTGAGAAATAAGTCTCTGTTGTTTAAGCCTCCAGTCTGTGGTATTTTATTATCGTGGGAAACTAATACATGTAGGATTAGCTAACAGAGGGCTTCCAAGACCACAACACAGTTAAAAATGAAGATGTATCATTTCATTGATGATACCGTTTTTTAAATAAAATTAAAAAAGGAGAAATCTAGAAAAATGGCATAGATAATCTTTTTGCAAAATAGAAATAGAGACACAGACGTAGAGAACAAACATATGGACACCAAGGTGGGAA
>NW_011495023.1:15750555-15753182 GCF_000754665.1 Bison bison bison
TACTATGTATAAAATAGATGACTAATGAGAACCTACTGTATAGTACAGGGAACTCTATTCAGTGCTCCCTGGTGACCTGGATGGGAAGGAAGTTCAAAAGGGAGGGAGGGGATAGGTGTCTATTGGGTTTCCCTGGTGGCTCAGACGGTAAAGAATCTGCCTGGAGTGTAGGAGACCTGGGTTCAATCCCTGCATTGGGAAGATCTCCTGGAGGAGGAAATGGAAATGGAAATGGAAATCCACTCCAGTACTCTTGCCTGGGAAATCCCATAGACAGAGGAACCTGGCAGGCTACAGTCCGTTGTGTCATGAAGACTCAGACATGACTGAAGCGACTTAGCATGAATACACCTTCATAAAGGAAGATGTCTGCAAGGAAGTCCAGGTCGCAGGAATCCAGGCAGGAACATGTGGGAATCGGAACGAAGAGCTGAGAGTAGAAATGGGTGACTTCGAACTGCACCAGAGACAGAGGATGGCGATTTAAATAGTTCTCATACTCTACGTGCACACATCCATTGTCTCTTTTAAACTTCCCAATCCCTGAGAAAGAGAGGGTGTCATCACTGCTTTCCAGAGAATTCACTCCAAGAAGTTAGGAAAGCCCTAGGAGCCTGGAGAGAGGTCTCAAATGGGCTGCTGTCAGGTATCAGGACTTCTTTCCTGTTAGAATTCTTTCCATTGATTTTCCTGTCTTATGATCGTCCTTGTCTATAATATTTTATATTGTAGAATGAGCTTTTGTATAAAATATAACAGGATTAGCTATCAGGCACTATTCCATTTTAAAGTTTATAGACTGTAAATCTCAGAGATGAACAGCAAATTGTTCATCAATCTCCAGACCTAGACAATGCACTTCACAATCACATGAAGGGAAAAGAAACCCCAAAACATTCCCAAGTCAGAAGTTTACAATGGCTTATTTTATTATTATTAATATTTGGCTTGCTGTGCAGCATGTGGGATCTTAGTTCCCTGACCAGGGATTGATCCCAGGTCCCCTGCATTGAAAGTTCAGAGTCTTAACCCCTGGACCTCCAGGGAAGTCCTCATAATGGTTTATTTTTTAAAATACCTGATTACTGAAGGCCATAGGTTTCATGCTTCTCTGTATCTCCCATGGTGTCCAGCACCAGGCATTTTTCTTATCTGAAGTACAATTATTTCTTAGTTGATTGACCTTGACTAAAGTCTTTATTTATTTGATTTGGAAAAACATAAAGGCATTTCTCAAATTGGAGCAGACTTTAATAATACCACAGAAGTAATTTTTTTTATTTATAGATGCCACTGTAAGAAAGCTATGACAAACCTAGACAGCTTATTAAAAAGCAGAGACATTACTTTGCCAACAAACGGCCATCTAGTCCAAGTTATGCTTTTTCCAGTATTGTGTATGGGTGTGAGTTGGATCGTAAAGACGGCTGAGCGCCTAAGAATTCATGCTTTCAAACTTCAGTGTTAGAGAAGACTCTTGAGAGTCCCTTGGACTGCAAGGAGATCAAACCAGTCAATCCTAAAGGGAATCAACCCTGACTATTCACTGGAAGGACTGATGCTGAGGCTGAAGCTCCAATACTTTGTCCACCTGATGGGAAAAGTAGACTCATTGGAAAAGACCCTCATGCTGGGAAAGATAGAAGGCAGGAGGAGAAGGGGATGACAGGAGATGAGATGGTTGGATGACATCACCTACACAATGGACATGAGTTTGAGCAAACTCTGGTAGATAGTGAAGGACAGGGAAGCCTGGTATGCTGCGGTCCACGGGGTCACAAGAGCTGGACACACCTGAGTGAATGAACAACAACTGTAAGAATGAACCATCTCAAGGGAAATTCCTGTTCACATGTAACTGTACACACAAGACTGAAGGGATGACTTCTTAGATGAATGTAGAATGGCACCAACTGGATGCCTATTTATGCAAGCATTTCTTATAAAGCCTGCTTTCCTTACTAGATGGGAGAGTGTCTCTTATTTACGGTGTTCCTGACACGTTGAAATCAATAACCAGCTGTTGACAGAACGTGCTGGTTGCTACCTGATGACATGGGCATTTTGTGTGTGATTTCGTTGAATTCTCCCAATAGCTCAAAAGGTACAAATCATTCTCACTGGACAGATGAGTAACCTCGAGAATTGACTTATTAGAGATCATATAGAAAGTAATTAACTTCATCCAATAGGAGTTTGAAACCAGGGCTAGGGACTTTCCTGCTGGCCCTGTGGTTAAGAATCCACCTTCCGATGCAGAGAACTTGGGTTCAATTCCTGGGCGACTAAGTCTTCATGCTGCAGCTAGAGAAACCCAAGCCATAACTTCTGAGCCCTCACATTCCAGAGCCCCACACCACAGCTAGAAAGAATCCCTTGTGCCCCAGTGAGCTAGCACAACCAAAAAAAAAAAGAGAGAGAGAGAAAGCCTGGGCTCTCCCCACTGACTAAAAATCAGGGACCTCCCAGGAACCACTTATGGACCTGGAGACATTATTAAACCCTCCACTCCTCCTCCCCTTCCCCTTGACCCCCTAAAAAAAGACCCACATACATACCGTTTTCAATGTCCCACTCACTGGATGATAACTGTAATTTCATATTTAGATTTTCTTTTTTTGTTGTTT
>NW_011495023.1:15753282-15769138 GCF_000754665.1 Bison bison bison
TACAGTTGATCCATAATGTTGTGTTAGCTTCCGTTGTACAGCAAAGTGAATCAGCTATACATATACACGGATCCACTCTTTCTTTACATTATTTTCCCATATAGGTCACCACAGAGCACTGGGTTCCCTGTGCTATACAGTAGGTTCTCATTAGTTATCTATTTTATATATAGTAGTTTGTATATGTCAATCCGAGTTTATTCTCCCCACTTCCCACATTCAGATTTTCTTTAAGTCATGGGTTATAAACCAGCAGGCAACAGACGGAATCTGATCCAGTAACATATCTTGCTTAGCATGGTGATTTTTTAAAACTTGAGTTTGAATTTTTATACAACTTCCACTGGACCCTGTGGTCTCAGACTAGGCTGTTTTGCTCATTTGTGTTACATGTTAGAGGCAGCCCAATAGAATTTAAATTAAAACCGAGTCCCAGTTAAAGTGAAAATATGTCTGGGGTAGGCTAATACTTCCAACTGTTATTAATTCGTACCTTGTTGTGACTAAGTTTAAAGTCCTCTACTGAGGAGAGGTTTTGAAGGGAGAAGTGAGGATGGCAGGGTGGGAAACCTCAGTTCTTCTGTATGTTTTTTTTTTCTCCTGTCTTTCCATCCTCTCTACATCTCAAAGTTCTCTTTCTGCCTAAGTCTCAAGCACAAAGTCCTAGTCAATAGTTTCCCAATAGGTAGCATTCATTTCTCTGAAAAATTAACCACAATAACTATACAAGAAGTCAATAGTATTCTGTAATAATCTGTGACTCAGCTATGCCCAGTGCCTCAACCTTTAATGTTCACTTCCTTTACACCAAAAAAGGAACAGTCTGAGCCTCCAGCAGAAGTCCAGTATTCTTACTATTAATAATAATTAACTTTTATTAAGGACATATTACGTACCGGGTACTTTCATACTAGTTTAAACAAGAACCCATGGACACACATACACATCTGCATGAATAGTCAATCATTTTCAAGGACAGAAAAGAGCAAAAGCACATTTAAGTAAGAAACTGAAAATGGATCAAGGCAACCTTCTTTTCATTGCAGTCAGGAAGCCCTGAAGGGGGCGCCCTCACCCACCACAGCTTACGGACCCCAGCCTTCTGACCCAGCTGCTCACCGCCTGCAGCCAATGAAGAACCAACCAGCCCACCCCAGCTTCCTCCTTCCCCAATAAGGGCAAGTCCCTCTCCACTGTTTCCCCACTTGCCTGTGGTTCACCATTACTTTCCATTACTTTACTTGTCCCAAATTGTGATTCTCTGCTATTCTTAAATAAACTCATTTTGCTGGTTATTTTACCAGCATGGCTCTTTTGCTCAACATTACATGATCTTAGGCCTTACAAGATCTCTTAATTTAGAAAAGAAGAGAAGCTAAAGGCAAAGCAGAAAAGGAAAGATACACCCATTTGAATGCAGAATTCTGAAGAATATCAAGGAGAGATAAGAAAGCCTTCCTCAGTGATCAATGCAAAGAAGTAGAGGAAAACGATAGAATGGGAAAGACTGGAGATCTCTTCAAGAAAATGAGACATACCAAGGGAACATTTCATGCAAAGATGGGCACAATAAAGGACAGAAATGGTATGGACCTAAGAGAAACAGAAGATATTAAGAAGAGGTGGCAAAAATAAACAGAACTATACAAATAAGATCTCCATGACCCAGATAAACACGATGGTCTGATCACTCACCTAGAGCCAGACATCCTGGAATGTGAAGTCAAGTGGGCCTTATGAAGCATCACTATGAACAAAGCTAGTGGAGGTGATGGAATTCCAGTTAAGCTATTTCAAATCCTAAAAGATGACGCTGTGAAAGTGCTGCACTCAATATACCAGCAAATTTGGAAAACTCAGCAGTGGCCATAGGACTGGAAAAGGTCAGTTTTCATTCCAATCCCAAAGAAAGGCAATGCCAAAGAATGTTCAAACTACTGCACAATTGCCCTCATCTCATATACTAGCAAAGTAATGCTCAAAATTCTCCAAACCAGGCTTCAACAGTACGTGAACCGTGAACTTCCAGATGTCCAAGCTGGATTTAGGAAAGGCAGAGGAACCAGAGATCAAATTGCAAACATCCATTGGATCATTGAAAAAGCAAGAGAGTTCCAGAAAAACATCTATTTCTCCTTTATTGACTATGCCAAAGCCTTTGACTGTGTGGATCACAACAAACTGGAAAATTCTTCAAGAGATGGGAATATCAGACCGCCTTACCTGCCTCCTGAGAAATCGTGTGCAGGTCAAGAAGCAACAGTTAGAACCAGACATGAAACCACAGACTGCTTCCAAATCTGGAAAGGAGTACGTCAAGCCTGTATATTGTCAGCCTGCTTATTTAACTTATATGCAGAGTACATCATGTTCAATGCTGGGCTGGATGAAGCAGAAGCTGGAATCAGATCAATAACTTCAGATACACAGATGACATCACTCTTATGGCAGAAAGTGAAGAGGAACTAAAGAGCCTCTCCATGAAAGTGAAAGAGGAGAGTGAAAAAGCTGGCTTAAAACATAACATTCAGAAAACTAGATCATAGCATCCGGTCCCATCACTCCATGGCAAATAGATGGGGAAACAATGGAAACAGTGGCAGACTTTATTTTGGGGGGCTCCAAAATCACTACAGATGGTGACTGCAGCCATGAATTTAAAAGACACTTGCTCCTTGGAAGAAAAGGTATGACCAACATAGACAGCATATTAAAAAGCAGAGACATTACTTTGCCGACAAAGGTCCATCTAGTCAAAGCTGTGGTTTTTCCAGTAGTCATGTATGGATGTGAGAGTTGGACTATAAAGACAGCTGAACACCAAAGAACTGATGCTTTTGAACTGTGGTGTTGGAGAAGACTCTTGAGAGTCCCTTGGACTGTAAGGAGATCCAACCAGTCCATCCTAGAGGAAATCAGTCCTGAATATTCATTCAGTGGAAGGACTGATGCTGAAACTCCAGTACTTTGGCCACCTGATGTAAAGACCTGCCCTCATGGGAAAAGACTCTGATGCTGGGAAAGATTGAAGGCAGGAGGAGAAGGGGACGACAGAGGATGAGATGGTTGGATGGCATCACTGACTCGATGAACATGAGTTTGAGCAAGCTCCATGATTTGATGATGGACAGGGAAGCCTGGCATACTGCAGTCCATGGAGTCAGACACGTGTCTCACAAAGAGTCAGACACGACTGAGCGACTGAACTGAACATGATCTTAAAGAAATCATATTTCTTTATAGAAAAGAATGGAAGGGGACTTCCCTGGTGATTGAGTGGTTAAGACACCACGCTTCCAATGCAGGGGGCATGGGTTCCTTCGCTGGTGGGGGAACTAACATTCCACATGGCCCAGTCAAAAAAATTTTTTTTTAAAAAGAAAAGAATGTAAGGACTCAGATTTGCAGGGATGTAATGCCCAGATGTTGGAAATACTACTCAGAACAGTGTAGTTCCTCATTATCTTGTATCTGTTTATTACAAAATAGGATCTTTCTTTACCAAAAAGTCCATTCACATGTTTTCCTAAGAACAGAGGAACAAGAGAATAGTCTGCCCTCAGAGATAAGTTCACGCCTCCTCCTTTGGCAACATGAAACTGAATCTTTGAAACTACAAATATCTCACTTGTAAAGATCCCAGGGACTCAGATAGTCAGAGTAAAGTTATCTGAACTCCTCTCCTTCCAGTTGATCTAGAATCAAGAGCCTGGGTTTGGGAGTAGCATAAGCTCTATTTACCTTGATCCAGCAAGACTTCAAGGTTCCAACTATTTGATTTTTCAGTCTTAATAGGGAATTACTTTAAATATCAAAATTTCTTAGACATATAATTGAACATTTCAGTTGTGATAACTGCAAAACTATAACCTTACTATATAAAATTATAATAATTTTAAAAGTGTAGTGTTGTATTTAGGAAATAGTGTACTGATGCCTGCAATTTATTTGCAAGTACACCAAAGAGAAGATGGATCAATGGATAGTTGGATGGAGTAATGGACAGCTGTGATAAAGTATAGCAAAGCATTAGTGAATGCAGAATCTCCATGATAGCTATGCCCCTGTTCACTGTAGAGTTCTTTTGACTTCGCTGTAAGTTATTTTTATTTTTTAGAATTTGCTTTAAATTAAAAAAATTAAAACTGAAGGAATACACAAATAGATCAACAGAATGTTCAATCATAGAGAGCCCTGAAACATACCCAAGAGAATATAGGATCTTGGTGTATGACAGCAGCAATATGCAGCAGTGGGGAATAATTAACTATTTAATAAATGGTCCTGTGAAAGGCAGTTGTCCATAAAAAAAATGGATCCCTACCTCGATTATCCCCATGGTCTAGTATTTTGCACTGAACTGCTTCAGGTCTATTTTTTTTTTTTTTTTCCTCTCTCTGTTATAACTCCAGGGCCTGGTATCTACTAGGTGGAGAGTAAATCTTTGTTGAATGAAGACCTTGGTCCTGGGAGATATGCTGGAGGTTGGAGGATGTCTGTAATCCATTCTGTGCCCGAGGGTTGGAGCCAGGAAACTCAGGCTCCAGTCCACCCTCTTTTCTGTTCGCCATCACCTGAGCTAAAGCAACTGTGACGCTGAGTCCAGATTGCAAATAAACACACAGCAATGAGTGGTGTGAGGTTGCCCTGACTTCATTCAGTGACTGAAAGAGCTCCCTTGAAGATTTGCAGTGACAGACTGTTACTGGCTGTTTGCTCTTCCAGAGATTATTAAGGGGGTTTCCCTGGTGGCTCAGCGGTAAAGAATCCACCTGCCACTGCAGGAGATGTAGGTTCGACCCCTGGGTGGAGAAGATCCCCTGGAGAAGGAAATGGCAACCCTGTCCAGTATTCTTTTTTTTTTTTTTCAGTTATTTATTGATTTTTGGTTGCACTCGTCTTTGTTGCTGTGGAGGCTTTTTCTAGTTGCGGTAAGCAGAGGCTACTCTAGTTGAGATGCACAGGCTTCTCCTGTTGTACAGCATAGGATCTAGGCGTGCACACTTCAGCAGCTGCAGCTGCTGGACTTGGTTGTGCTGAGGCATGCGGAATTTTCCCGGACAAGGGATTGAACCCGTGTCCCCGGCACTGGCAGGCAGACTCTTATCCACTGTACCCACCAGGAAAGTCCCCCAGTCCAGTATTCTTGCCTGGGAAATCCCATGGGCAGAGGAGCCTGGTGGGCTACAGTCCATGGAGTCACAAAAGAGCTGGACATGACTTAGCGACTAAAGAACAACAGCAAGGTTATTAAAAGAGGGGACAGGGGACTAGGATTTGAGGTGGGAGTAAGGAGGCAATAATAACGTAGAAATAAATGATGGACCTCAAGTTACAGATTATATGTACATAAAATATATATCACAAATACATGTATTATAGACGTATGTATATATGTTTACATGTTACATATGTATGTGCGTGTGTGAGCATGTAGGGTAGGGGGATTTCCCTGGTGGTCCAGCGGTTGGGACTCTGCACGTTCACGCAGGCGGCAGCAGTTTGATCCCTGGTTGGGGAACAAAGATCTTGCCGTGCAGTTCAGCCAAAAAATAATTTAAAAGAAAATTTTTTTAAGAGAGAGAGATAGCAGAGAGTTCTATATGAGCTTGGCTAGATCTTGCACACCTTTTCCTTATAGGCCTAAAAAAATAGCAAGTTATTTTACAGTGAGTCCAATTTGGCAGAAAATACGTTGAACTACTTTCATCTATTGATTTGAAGATTCTGTAGTCAGGACACATGTTGTACTCTGATGCCAATAAGTCACGCGCTTGTTCTCAGCCCGCCAATGGTAAAATGGAAAAGCTGCGTGTTTAGTATTGCTCTGCCTTTTCATTATTTTTTTTAAACTTATTGTGTTTGAGGTCTCCTTTTCCCAGGCTTCAAGGAAAGTTGAATTCTTTCCTTGAAGAAGGCTGAATTCATTCTTCCTTTTGGTTTCTGCCCTCCTAAGGTTGGTCCAGTGGTTTGTGTAAGCTTTGTACAGGGAGAGATCTGTGCTGAGTTTTTGTTTGTTTGCTTTTCCTCTGATGGGCGAGGCTGTGTGAGGTGGGAATCCTGTCTGCTGATGATTTGGTTTGTATTTTTGTTTTGTTTGTTGTTTAGACGTGGCATCCTGCACAGGGTGCTACTGGTGGTTGGATGATGCCGGGTCTTGTATTCAAGTGGTTTCCTTTGAGTGAGTTCTCACTATCTGATACTCCCTAGGGTCAGTTCTCTGGTAGTCTAGGGTCTTGGAGTCAGTGCTCCCACTCCAAAGGCTCAGGGCTTGATCTCTCCCTAGGATGTCCTCCAACACTGTGCTGATCTCTAGACCTGCTGTGGGGGCAGCTCAGATTCTAATCTGGTCCTACTCCTGTGTGTTCTTGCCTCCAATGTCCACAGCTATCAGAACTAGTCGTTTTCTTTTGTGGGAGCTCTCAATGGCATTTTATATATTCCATAGACACAGAGTCTGCCTAGTTGATTGTGTGGATTTAATCTGCACCTTTACAGCTGGTGGGAAGGTTTTGGGGCTTCCTCCTTAGCCACACTGGCCTTGGGTTTCAACTGTGGCTCTGTTTCCACTTCTACATGTGGGTTGTCCACTGGGGTTTAGCTTGTGAGGCTCTGCCCTGGAGGGCTTGGGTTTGCCCCTGTGAGGGCCAGGTGTGGAAGTGGTGCAGCTGCTTGGGTCACAGGGGTTCTGGCAGCACCAGGTATTCAGGGGGGTTGGTAGCTAGGGCAGCAGGAAATATAGTGCTCTAGGAGGGTATGGCCACCAGTATTGGCCAATACATGCCAGTGTTCTTGCCTGGAGAAACCCCCTCCCTGACAGAGAAGCCGGGCAGGCCACAGTCTATGGGGTTGCGAAGAGTTGGATATGACCGAAGTGACCCTGCACGCATAGACGCAAGACTTTTTGCCTGTGACAGCTCTGCCACTGGGTGTGAATTATAGATACCCTATTACACTTTCCATTTTGACCTGCTAAATCAGTCAAAGTGTGTTTTGTTCCATTTTGTGGTAAATGTTAGTATTTACATTTTGGTGTCATCTCACATTTTTACAAGTCTTCTAAATTTTTAGAGGAATAACTCAAATAAAAGTGCTTTGTAGACCTTTGATTTTCCTTAGGTATAACATAAGTTCACATGGAAACTTGGCAATTATTCTCCGTATTTGAGTATTCCATAGACCATGTATTACACTGACAACTAATATGAAAAATGCATGCTTCCATAAAAAGAATAGAGCTGATTTTGTCTTTGCTTAAGTCAACCAAATATATCAGCACGGTTACTCCAGTACTCTTGCCTGGAAAATCCCATGGATGGAGGAGCCTGGTAGGCTGTAGTCCATGGGGTCGCTAAGAGTCGGACACAACTGAGCAACTTCACTTTCACTTTTCACTTTCCTGCATTGGAGAAGGAAATGGCAACCCACTCCAGTGTTCTTGCCTAGAGAATTCCAGGGACGGGGGAGCCTGGTGGGCTGGCGTCTATAGGGTCACACAGAGTTGGACACGACTAAAGTGACTTAGCATAGCATAGCATAGCATACTCTTCCCTTTATTTTAATTCATACATCCAAATAACCTTTAGAGTAAAGCCAAGAAGATGAAGAGTTGCCAACAAAAAAAATGCTTAATGCCAGATTCCTCCTACCTAAAAATCTTTGTTTTTACTATTGATTTGAATGAAACACCCCATTTTCCTTCTAGTGGTTTCCTCATTCATCAATAGCTCTTTATCCTCATGATCATGAGAACCACCAACTGCAAATGGGCTGAGTACAAACCACCTTTAGAAACTTTGAACAATCACGTCCATTTTAATGTTGAATAAAAGGTTTGAAACCTAATAGGTTCATCTAGCCAACAAGCCATTATACACTATTTTACTGCCAGTTTTCTTTAATTATCACTCGTACATGATATATTTACAGTTCTGGGAAATTACACTCATACATGATATATTTACGGTTCCAGGATCTTGAAAAAGACCATAACTCTTATAAAGATTGTGTTTATACAGCTTTGCCATTGTAAGTTACTTGATCACTTTGCGTATTTGTACAGCTGAATCCCCAAGGTAGGACACTCCTGCAAAAGGCTTAACTGGAATGGACATGTTATACCATGGTTAGGATTAGGGTAAAGGAATGTCATTTTCTTGACTTAAAGATGCTCCTACGTTAAGCCTGTCTATAAATAAGATCTGTATGATAAAATATCAGATCCTTTGCATGGTAATTATCATACTTCAGGGCCTCCAAATTAAAAGAGAAAATTGCATTACCTTTCCAGATAGGCTCTGTCCTGACTTCTAGTCTTGTGGGGTGACAGTAAAGAACAGAACTGAAAGGCAGGTGGGCAGGAAGTGTCTGAACTCCATGAAGGTATTCAGTGAGAATGGATTTCAAGTTGTCTGCCTTGCAGTTCTGCTATTCAGAGATTTGGTTTCTGTTGTGTTTTTGATAAAAGAGGAGTGGACGGAAAGGCATAGACTGACTGTGCTTACTGTATTTCTTTGCAGAAACAGACAGTATAAAGGCTTCCTAAGAGCCTTACAACATTGGTGTAGTGGATACTGTGAGGCGCCATTCAAGCTCCCAAGTTCCCCACTTTTGCCTGAGGCTGATGGCAGCTCACCATGTCTGCGGGAACTGCCCTCCACAGGGCAAGCGGCTTCATCTAAGATTAGGTTCCCTCCCCAGGGGCAGCCAGTATCCAATGATTGGCCCTTTATCTCAATTAGGACAACTCCCATGGATGGCTCTAGAGACTGTCATACAAGGTTCAGAAAAACAAATATCATATATTAATGCACACATGTGGAATCTAGGAAAATGGTACATATGAACTTATTTGCAAGGCAGAAACAGAGACACAGGTGTGGAGAACAAATGTATGGACACCAAGGGGGGAGGGGAGGGGGAGGTAGGGTGGATTGGGAGATTGGGATTGACATATATATGCTACCGATACTATGTACAATAAAATAGATAGCTAATGAGAACCTACTGCAGAGCTCAGCAAACTCTACTCAGTGCTCTGTGGTGACCTAAATGGGAAAGAAATCTAAGGAAGAGGGGATATATGTCTATGTATGGTTGATTTACTTTGCTGTACAGCAGAAACTAACACAACATTGTAAAGCAAGTATACTCCACTAATAAGTAAATGTGTATGTGTGTGTTAGTTGCTCAGTCGTATCCGACTCTTTGTGACCCCATGAACTGTAGCCCACCAGGCTTCTCTGTCCATGGAATTCTGCAGGCAAGAATACTGGAGTGAATTGCCATTCCCTTCTCCAGAGGATCTTCCCAACCCAGGGATTGAACCCTGATCTCCTGCACTGCAGGCAGATTTTTTACTGTTTGAGCTACAGGGAAGTCCTAATAAATAAATCAATGATTTTTTTAAAAAACCAACTCTGACAGGCCATCCCTGCTCCAGAGCTTTCCCATAAAATCAGTTGAGACCTCTTTTGAGCCAGCATCACAGGTCAACTCTGCTTAATCCTTCTGTAAGCAGTGCTGTCGAGAGTACTCCCCAATTAATCCCCTGCAAGCAAATTTCGGGCTCAGAGACTTTCCCCCCTCAAACCCAACCTCAGACATAAAGCAAAATTCTTTGGCAGAATTAAAGATGACCATTTTTTATCTCATGGTAGATTATTGCTCAATTAACCTGGCTTGAGCGAATGAACTGGCCACAGTTAAATTCCTGCTGGCTTTCCTGTGGATCAGTGTGTGGATCCTTTGGGGGTACAGACTTGGTTGTGTATATGTCCCTTTGAAAAGGAGTAAAAAAAATTTAAGCATCGTAGAATATATACAAGTCTGATATTTAAAAAGTAGAGTTAATGTTTGTCAAATCATAGTAAATATATGAATGAATAAGAGTCTTTAGTTTCTACTTTCTCAATTATGTATATTTTCCTTATAGCACAATACATTGTTAATATTGAGTGACTCTGAATAAGAATGAAACTTTGGGCATTGAAGACATGACCAAGAGGTACCTGGTCCTGTAGCGATGTAGATGAACCTAGAGTCAGTCATACAGAGTGAAGTAAGTCAGAAAGAGAAAAATAAATATTGTATATTAACACATATATATGGAATCTAGAAAAATTTTACAGGTGAACCTATCTGCAGGGCAGGAATAGAGATGCTGACATAGAGAACAGACTTTTGGACACAGCAGGGGAAGGAGAGGGTGGGATAAACTGAGAGAGTAGCATTGACATATATACATTGCTGCTGCTGCTGCTAAGTCGCTTCAGTCGTGTCTGACTCTGTGTGACTCCATAGACGGCAGCCCACAAGGCGCCCCCGTCCCTGGGATTCTCTAGGCAAGAATACTGGAGAGGGTTGCCATTTCCTCCTCCAATGCATGAAAGTGAAAAGTGAAAGTGAAGTTGCTCAGTCGTGTCCGACTCTTTGAGACCCCATGGACTGCAGCCCACCAGGCTCCTCCGTCCATGGGATTTTCCAGGCAAGAGTACTGGAGTGGGGTGCCATCACCTTCTCCAATATATACATTACTGTGCATAAAATAGATAGCTCGTGGGAAGCTGCTGTATAGCACAGGGAGCTCAGCTCAGTGCTCTGTAATGACCCAGAGGAGTGAGATGGAGAGAGTAGGAGGAAGACTCAAGAGACAGGGGACATATATATACTTACAGCTGATTAACGTTGTCGTACAGCAGAAACTAATACAACACTGTAAAGCAATTATGTGCTCAGTTGCTCAGTCTGAGTTGCTATAGCCTGCCAGGCTCCTCAGTCAGTGGAATTTTCCAGGCAAGAATACTGGAGCAAGTTGCCATTTCCTTCTCTAGGGGATCTTCCCAACCCAGGGACTGAACCCGCATCTCCTGTGTCTCCTGCATTGGCAGGCAGATTCTTTACCACTGTGCCACCTGGGAAGTCCAAAGCAATTATACTCCAGTTTAAAAAAAAAAAAAAAGATAGACCTGGTCAAACCATGGTTTATCCAGCCCAATGTTCTGGAAGATTCTGTGAAAGATCTTGACAGTCATTCCTGACATTGACTTCAAAGTGTCAGGAAGTTTACCCCAAACATGTATCCTTTGTGCTGTCATGGCCCTGCTTTTACATAACCTATTTCTGTGATGTATACTTATTCTAAATCCCCCACTAGACTAGGACTTCCTCAGTGGGAAATTATTTACATCTGTATCCCTCCCCTCTTAAGCACAGTAATTAATAGGCCCCTATTGAATTCCAGTTTCAATCAGCACAGGATTTATTAGCACTTATGAGATCCTGGGCACCAAGCTAAACATGGTTTGAGAAAATGAGTCACAGTTAACTACCACCCAGGAACTACTAAATATCTGGGGTTATAACACACTTAAACAGCTGGAGACCATTTGTTGTTGTTGCTTAGTCACTAAGTTGTGTTTGACTCTTTTTCAACCCCAGGGACTGTAGCCCACCAGGCTCCTCTGTCCATGGAATTACCAAGGCAAGCATACTGGAGTGAGTTGTCATTTCCTTCCCCAGGGAATGTTCCTGACCCAGGGATCGAACACTTGTCTCCCGATTGGTGGGCAAATTCTTTACCACTGAGCCATTTGGAAGCCCTAGAGTCCATTTAATGGTGGCCAATTAAATATGGTAGGTGAAATATTCACAGGAGTCTTTGATTTCTCCTGATGCTCCAGTCAAGAAACAGTACAGAAATACAAAAACCCTAAAGCCACAAATGTAGAGAAAACTTGAGAAAAGATCATTAGCAAACAGGATTTCAGTGAAATGTTGGAAGTGTGTAACTGCCTAAAAAGCTGGAAGATGGCTAAAACCTGAGCTGCTGCTGCTGCTGCTAAGTCGCTTCAGTCATGTCCGACTCTGTGCGACCCCATAGATGGCAGCCCACCAGGCTCCCCCGTCCCTGGGATTCTCCAGGCAAGAATACTGGAGTGGGTTGCCATTTCCTTCTCCAATGCATGAAAGTAAAAAGTGAAAGTGAAGTCGCTCAGTTGCGTCTGACTCTTTGCGACCCCGTGGACTGCAGCCCACCAGGCTCCTCGGTCCATGGGATTTTCCAGGCAAGAGTATTGGAGTGGGGTGCCATTGCCTTCTCCGAAAACCTAAGCTAGCAGGGCAGAAAGCCAAGAAGTCAGTCATTCTCCACACAGAATACTACCAGGAAGCTTGCAGACACAAGGAGGGAGGGCAGTAGGGTAGAGCTGAAAACAGGAAAATTTATTTGGCAATTTATATAGGGATCTGTTAAAATGCAACTCCCCCAACCAAAGGGCCAGAAGATTGCAGCCTTCCCAAGACAACAGAGGAAAGGAAGCTCACTGTGGAGAAATTGAACCAGGAAATCTGTGGATTCGGGGACACCAGACTCAAGTGAAAAGAAGGGTGAGTCTGACTAAAAACAGGGAGACAAAATAAAGTCTACAAACTGAATGCTGACACCCCTCAAACTTACTCACCCTGATGAAAACTGGCCACCAGACTCATGTTGACCTCATAAGAAACTGGAGAATTCCTTTCTTAGGAAACCAGTCCAAGAGAAATGTCTACATCGGACTTCCCTAGTGCAGTGGGTAAGAATCCGCCTGCCAATGTAGGGAACAAGGGTTTGATCCCTGGTCAGGGAAGATTCCACACGCCACGGAGCAACTAAAGCCCTTGCACCACAACTACTGAAGCCCATGCACCCCAACTAGAGAGCAGCCCTTCTCTCTGCAACTAGAGAAAGACCCAGCAAAGCCGACCCCCACCCCCCCACAAAAAAAGAAATGTGTACGTAAAATGACAACTCAGAATTTTCCTGATGAAATAGGGCCTGCCCAATCCCACAGTGGTGAAAGCCACCAATCGCCAAACTCTGCTCACGTGTACAGAGCTTCTGAGTGTTTCTCACTCAACATATTAGGACACCAAGGGCCACCATATGTTTGAGAAGATCCTCTAACATGACTGACAGGGACCAAAACAAATCACAGAGAGTATTTAGAAAACCAAAACCAAAACAGAGTTTCAGAATAAGAGAAGATACTGTTCTATAAAGCAAGAACTGATTTCACTAAAAAATCCATTTAGAGAATAAAAATTCAGAAAATTATGTCTATATACATATATAACCAACAGAAGAGTTGAAAGTAAAGTTGAGAGAATCTCTCAAAAAGGAGAAAAAAAACCAAGGAAATGGAAAATAGGAAAGAAAAGAGAAGTATAGATAAAATGATAATGAAAACTGCCTGGAAGAAAAATGCAGATCATGTGCAAATGATCAGGCTCAGGAAGAATCAGACTTCTCCACCACAACAGGAGCTAGAAGACAGTGGACAAATGCCTTCAAACTATCAAGAGTAGCTTGATTCTTCCAATGAAGATTTGGAATGCATCATCAGCAAACAACTGGGGGAAAAGTAAGGCAATTATTAACTCCAGGAACACCAAAAAGTTGTACAAGACAGGAAATGTAATAATGGTATACTACATGGCTAAGCTGTGAATAATGATTACTTAGAATGTAAACGTGGCCTACTAATTTTAAAATGGTGACAAATACATCGGAAAGATGAAAAGGAAGAAAATGTGTGTGTTGATTCTGAGGAAGGGCAGTGTAAAAGAGTTAGAATTTCATTTAATAATAAAAAATAATAAACCAATAAACAACAGTAAAAGAATGTTATTTAGAAATATGAAGGGATTATCATACAAAGTAAGCCCAAGACAAATATTGTATGATATCACTTATATGTGGAGTCTTTAAAAAAGGTATGAATGAACTTACTTACAAAACAGAAAGAGACTCACAGATATAGAGAACAAACTTAAAGTTACCAAAGGGGAAAGGGAGGGAGGAAGGTTAAATTAGGAGTTTGGAATTAACAAATACACACTGCTATATATAAAATAGATAACCAATAACCAACAAGCGTCTGCTGTAAACACAGGGTATTATTGAGTACAAATACTCAATATTTAGTAATACTGTATAAGGGGAAAGAATCTACTTCCCTGATCAGGGATTGAACCCAGGCCCCTGCATTGGGAGCATGGAGTCTTAGCCATTGGACCACCAGGGAAGTCCCAGGAATAGGTATATATTGTTTCATTAAATGTGAAACAAATTTTCCAATTGTTGTTCAGTCACTAACTTGTGTCTGCCTCTGACACCCCATGGACTGCAGCACACCAGCCTTCCCTGTCCTTCACTATCTCCCAGAATTTACTCAAACTCATGTCCATTGAGTCAGTGATGCCATCCAACCATCTCATCCTCTGTCACGCCTGTCTCCTCCTGCCCACTCCTGCTCTCACTCTTTCCCAGCATCAGGGTCTTTTCCAATGAATCAGTTCTTTGCATCAGGTGGCCAAAGTATTGGAGATTCAGCTTCAGCATCAGTCCTTTCAATGAATATTCAGGACTGATTTCCTTTAGGATTGACTGATTTGATCTCCTGGCTGTCCAAAGGACTCTCAACAGTCTTCTCCAGCATGTCATAAACAGTGGTTATATTCTCAGACCCCCTCCAACTATTTAAAATTAATCTACAATGTAATCCAACCTAAATGCATCTATTACACGTAAGCAATATTTTATAATGGTCATCTGAGTTAAATTCCCCCATTCCAGTCCATTTTAGTTCACTGATTCCTAGAATGTCAACGCTCACTCTTGCCATCTCTTGTTTGACCACTTCCAATTTGCGTTGATTCATGGACCTGACATTCCAGGTTCCTATGCAATATTGCTCTTTTCAGCATTGGCCCTTGCTTCTATCACCAGTCACATCCACAACTGGGTATTGTTTTTGCTTTGGCTCCATCCCTTCATTCTTTCTGGAGTTATTTCTCCACTGATCTCCAGTAGCATATTGGGCACCTACCAACCTGGGGAGTTCATCTTTCAGTGTCTTATCTTTTTGCCTTTTCACACTGTTAATGGGGTTCTCAAGGCAAGAATACTGAAGTGGTTTGCCATTCCCTTCTCCAGTGGACCACATTCTGTCAGACCTCTCCACCATGACCCACCCGTCTTGGGTGGCCCCGTGGGCGTGGCTTTGTTTCATTGAGTTAGACAAGGCTGTGGTCCTAGTGTGATTAGATTGACTACTATGGGCAGGAATCCCTTAGAAGAAATGGAGTAGCCATCATGGTCAACAAAAGAGTCCAAAATGTAGTACTTGGATGCAATCTCAAAAAAGACAGAATGATCTCTGTTCGTTTCCAAGGCAAACCATTCAATATCAGAATAATCCAAGTCTATGCCCCAACTAGTAATGCTGAAGAAACTGAAGCTGAACGGTTCTATGAAGACCTATAAGACTTTTTAGAACTAACACCCCAAAAAAGATGTCCTTTTCATTATAGGGGACTGGAATGCAACAGTAGGAAGTCAAGAAACACCTGGAGTAACAGGCAAATTTGGCCTTGGAATACGGAATGAAGCAGGGCAAAGGCAAATAGAATTTTGCCGAGAAAATGCACTGGTCATAGCAAACACCCTCTTCCAACAACACAAGAGAAGACTCTACACATGGACATCACCAGATGGTCAACACCGAAATCAGATTGATTATATTCTTTGCAGCCAAAGATGGAGAAGCTCTATACAGTCAGCAAAAACAAGACCAGGAGCTGACTGTGGCTCAGATCATGAACTCCTTATTGCCAAATTCAGACTTAAATTGAAGAAAGTAGGGAAAACCACTAAACCATTCAGGTATGACCTAAATCAAATCCCTTATGATTATACAGTAGAAGTGAGAAATAGATTTAAGGGACTAGATCAGATAGACAGAGTGCCTGATGAACTATGGATGGAGGTTCGTGACATTGTACAGGAGACAGGGATCAAGACCATCCCCATGGA
>NW_011495023.1:15769238-15769708 GCF_000754665.1 Bison bison bison
AAAGAATAGCAAGAAGAGATAAGAAAGCCTTCCTCAGCGATCAATGCAAAGAAATAGAGGAAAACAATAGAATGGGAAAGACTAGAGATCTCTTCAAGAAAATCAGAGATACCAAGGGAACATTTCATGCAAAGATGGGCTCGATAAAGGACAGAAATGATATGGACCTAACAGAAGCAGACGATGTTAAAAAGAGGTGGTAAGAATACACAGAAGAACTGTACAAAAAAGACCTTCACGACCAAGATAATCACAATGGTGTGATCACTCACCTAGAGCCAGACATCCTGGAATGTGAAGTCAAGTGGGCCTTAGAAAGCATCACTATGAGCAAAGCTAGTGGAGGTGATGGAATTCCAGTTGAGCTATTTCAAATCCTGAAAGATGATGCTGTGAAAGTGCTGCACTCAATATGCCAGCAAATTGGGAAAACTTAGCAGTGGCCACAGAACTGGAAAAGGTCAGTTTTC
>NW_011495023.1:15770155-15770647 GCF_000754665.1 Bison bison bison
AGCAAGAGAGTTCCAGAAAACATCCATTTCTGCTTTATTGACTATGCCAAAGCCTTTGACTGTGTGGATCACAATAAATTGTGGAAAATTCTAAAAGAGATGGGAATACCAGACCACCTGACCTGCCTCTTGAGAAACCTATATGCAGGTCAGGAAGCAAGAGTTAGAACTGGACATGGAACAACAGACTGGTTCCACAGTGGAAAAGGAGTATGTCAAGGCTGTATATTGTCACCCTGCTTATTTAACTTCTGTGCAGAGTACATCATGAGAAATGCTGGGCTGGAAGAAGCACAAGCTGGAATCAAGATTGCCAGGAGAAATATCAATAACCTCAGATATGCAGATGACACCACCCTTATGGCAGAAAGTGAAGAGGAACTAAAAAGCCTCTTGCTGAAAGTGAAAGAGGAGAGTGAAAAAGTTGGCTTAAAGCTCAACATTCAGAAAACTAAGACCATGGCATCTGGTCCCATCACTTCATGGGAAATA
>NW_011495023.1:15770872-15775460 GCF_000754665.1 Bison bison bison
TGGACTGCAAGGAGATCCAACCAGTCCATTCTGAATATCAGCCCTGGGATTTCTTTGGAAGGAATGATGCTAAAGCTGAAACTCCAGTACTTTGGCCACCTCATGTGAAGAGTTGACTCATTGGAAAAGACTCTGACGCTGGGAGGGATTGAGGGCAGGAGAAGGGGACGACAGAGGATGAGATGGCTGGATGGCATCACGGACTCAATGGACGTGAGTCTGAGTGAACTCCAGGAGTTGGTGATGGACAGGGAGGTCTGGCGTGCTACAATTCACGGGGTCACAAAGAGTTGGACATGACTGAGCAACTGAACTAAACTGAACATTTTATAGGACAATTTCCAGGAGATGAGTTTTAGGTTTCAAGCTGTAGGTAAATACTCCAGTTATCTTTTGCTATATAATACGTTTTTGAAACTGAGTAGCTAAGGGACTTCCCTGGTAGCCCAGTGATTAAGAATCTGCCTTCCAGTGTGGGAGACATGGGTTTGATCCCTGTTAGGGAGCTAAGATCTCACATACAGTGGGGCAACTGAGCCCATGTACCACAACTACTGAGTCTGAGGGCCTCAAAGAAACATCCCACATGATGCAACGAAGATCCAGTACAGCCAAAAATAAATACTTCTTTAAAAATAAAATTGAGTAGCTTAAACAATAACCATTTTATTACATCTCATGATTTCATGGGTCAGGAATTTGGGCAGGCCTCAGCTGGGTGATTCTTCTGCTCCAAGGGTGCCAACTGGGATTACTCACTGGTACTCAACTGTCAAGTGTGCTGGTCTGGACAGTTCAAGGTTCCTCCCTTGTCTGATGCCTGGGTGGGGATGGCTGGAAGGTTGGGATCAGCTGGGTCTATTGACTCTGACATGGTCCTCTCATCGTAATTGGTCTTCTCATGTGGCATGTTAAAATTCCTCAAAAGAGTGTTTCAAGAGACCTAAGTGGAAGCTACAAGACTTCTCACCTAGTTTCAGATAGCATGTAGTATCATACTTCTACCACCTTGTGCTGGTTCCAAATGAGTTAAAAGACCTACCAAGATTCAAGAAGAGAGTGGGGACTTCCCTAGTGGTCAGTGCTTAAGAATCTGCCTTGTAATGCAGGAGACTTGTATTCAATCCCTGGTCCGGGAACTAAGATCCTGCATGCTGCAGGGCAACGAAGCCCACATGCCACAACTAGAGGGTCTGTTCACCACAACGAAAGATCCCCATGATGCAACAAAGATCCTGAGTGCTGCAACTATAGACCTGAGATCCCCTGGAGGAGGGCATGGCAACCCACTCCAGTGTTCTTGCCTGGAGAGTCCCATGGACAGAGGAGCCTGGTGGGCTACAGTCTATAGGATTCCACAGTCAGACATGACTGAACAACTTAGCACACATGCACAGCCAGATAAATAAGTAAATAGATTAAAAAAGATTCAAGGAAAATGGCTGCACAACAGTGAGATACAAGTAGGCATGGTTCAATAGAGCACCATCTTTGGAGGCTACCTCCACAATGGAGATTTAATGTTCTAACTCTGTATAGGTGAAATACCACTCACATTTTCATAAGGAAAAAACTTATGTTAGTGAGTCTCAAACTGTACTCTCAAGGAAACCTACTGTCTCACTGCTCACGTTGAATAATGTTGATCTTTAATATATTTGGAAGAAAAACTGAGATGAATCATTTTTTAAAAATCAATCTTTTGTTTCCCTATGAAAATTTTGCTTAAACCCTATTGTTTGATATTCCTTACTTGTGTGATGGAACAATTTTTTGAAATATTTTGTTTTTGGGAATTCCCTGGTGGTCCAGTGATTAAAACAGTGCGTTTACTGCCAGGACCCAGGTTCAGGCCCCTTAAGGAACTATTAATAAGACCCTGAAGGCCACTTGGTGTGGCAAAAAAAAAAACAAGAAAAAGAAAGATTTTGTTTTTCACATGGCCTTTTTCTCCTTCCTGGTTCTGTGTGGAGTCAGGCTCTTTGCGCTCACTCGCCTATAAGAAGTATGTGTGTCAGATTCGGAAGCAGAAAGCTCTCGCAGATACTTCCTGTTCTGGATTTTGTTTTCATAAAGCCTGAGCTTCCAGAATCTGTCATGCAGAAAGAGGAAAGAGGTGAGGGTTGAAAGGCAACTAAAGGATGCTGAACAGCAGAGCTTCCCAGAGCTTCCCAGCTTAGCCTTTCCATCCACCTCGTTTCTCTCCCCAGACCTGTGAAACCTCCTGAGTCACTTCTTTGTATCCTCTACTCCATGGAGCAGTCTGAAAATCACAGCTCTAGAACAATCATTGCTCAGATCTTCTGAGTTGGGGAACAACTGGGGATAGTGGAATGGAAGTTGAGGAACTTCAGGTACACAGACTCCCATGTTTCTCTTCTGTAGATTTTAAAAAATTATTTAATTGGAGGCTAATTACAATATTGTAGTGGTTTTTGCTATACACTGACGTGAATCAGCCATGGGTGTACATATGTCCCCCATCCTGAACCCCCCCTCCCACCTCTGAGATGAAGAAAACAGTGGAGTTACAGGTGACTGGAACTGTTTAAGCCTGGAAGTATGGAAGAATGTTGATGCTGATCATCAAAAATGGAGAGCTGAGTAGTTGAATTCAGTATTGGCAGGGAGTAATTTCATCTTTGGAATACTAATAAATCTGAGGTTAAGGGAAAGCATCCTAAACAAGGTGGCCTGCACACAGCTGGAGAGATGGAAACGTCAGTCAGGTGAAAAGCTCAGGGCTATAGAGAAGAGACACCAGCAGCTGTTGAAGAAGTGAGCTCCAACAGCAAAGAGCAGAAGACTGAGGACAGAAACTTAATGAGATCCTGCTACAAAGGTTGAAAACTGGTGACCCACCGGCTGCAACAACCTTCTTCTTTGACTATTGCTTTCTTACTGAAAACGTTGTTCTCTAATATCATAGACGGTCAGAAACTGCCACCCAAAGTTACATCAATAAGAAGAGAACATTCCACTCTTACCTAAGAGTCTAAGACACAGAGAGGTAGCCTCGATTCTCAAGCCAGGTGCAGAGCTGTGGAAAAGGGGTTTCTGGAGACAATACTCCACATCTATCTTAACATTGTAGTTACAAGGAAACGAGACTTTTTGGGTCCACTTGTAGTCCAGATCTGGTATCACACAGCACCGCTTTGTTGGAACCAATCAAAATACAGATTCATTTAAATTTACTTTAAACTCCACACTTCCCCCAAAGCTTTGTAACAACTCCATCCTTTTCTGTGTTTGGTGAGATGTCCCAAGATGCCTGAGGTGTGAACTCTTCCCCCTTTGCTGTGGATCAATAAACCTGAATCTTAGACTCTGGATTCATTTCTGCAGGCATTAGCATGATCAGGGGAGGACAGAGAACAACTGGAGGCTCTCATAGTACACGTCTTTAGGATTGATTGATTTGATCTTGCTGTCCAGCAGACTCTCAAAGAGTCTTCTCCAGTCAATCCTAAAGGAAATCAACCCTGAATATTCATTGGAAGGACTAAAGCTGAAACTCTAAAATTTTGGCAACTTGATGTGATGAGCTGACTCATTGGAAAAGACCCTGATGCTGGGAAAGATTGAGGGCAGAAGGAGAAGGTAGCGAAAGAGGATGAGATGGTTGGACAGCATTACTGATTCATTGGACATCAGTTTGAGCAAACTCCAGGAGGTAGTGAAGAACAGGGAAGGTTGGTGTGCTTCAGACTGTGGGTTTGCAGAGTCCCACAGGACTTAGCGACTGAACAACAATAGTACACGCCTCTATTTTTTTTTAATTGTTTATTTTTGGCCACACTGCAGCAGCACGTTGGGTTGGATCTTAGTTTCTCCATGTGGGATGGAACCCTTGCCCCCTGCCTTGCAAGGCGGATTCTTAACTACTGCACCACTAGGTAAGTCCTACTCTTCCATTTTACGAACAAAAATCGGGGACTAGGATTAGCGGTCCTAATTGTCTTTCAGTTTTTCTTTCTTCACACTCTAGATGTGGAGACTGATGAGTTCCACAGGATTATTAAGGAGTCATTGGGACCGCCAGTTCCCCGGGGGTCTTCTCCCACCTTACCCTACTGTTCCACATTTCTTCAGCACCTTTCCTCAGACGAAACTTCCTTTTTCTTATTCCTGTCCCCCAACCCCCTCTCTTAGGAATGATCAACCGTTTGAACCATAAACCACGTCCCGCCCTTCATTCAAATCTTCCTTTTCTGGCAAAGCCCTCTAAAAAGGTGGGCTAGAAATCAATGTATCTCCAGACAAAACAGAAAGCAAACACGTCCTAACAGGAATATAGTGTTTTACTTAAACTACAACGTCAAGCACTTTTAACAAGGTCCCTTGTCCTCTACAGAAAAAAACGTTAAAGCACCGCTTAACTCTGAAATCCTCTGCGGGGTCGATAGCTCACTCTGCGCTTGCGCGTCCGGTATCTTGGCCCTGCAACCCCGGCGTGGAGCAGCGGCGCGGCCGCGGATTGGTCGCCGGGGCGCCGGTCATCCGCGCGTGCGCAGTTCTCCGTCCGCGCCGCCCATCCCGCCGCCCGTCCGCGGCCTCAGGAGTGGTCAGGCTGCAGCCGGTGCGC
>NW_011495023.1:15775720-15796066 GCF_000754665.1 Bison bison bison
TCCGATCTGGGGAGTGGCTCCCGGCCTCGGGGCCCGGCAGCCGGGAAGATGGCGGACCCGGCCGAGTGCAACATCAAAGTGATGTGTCGCTTCAGACCGCTCAACGAGTCGGAGGTGAACCGCGGTGATAAGTACATCGCCAAGTTTCAGGGAGAAGACACGGTTATGATCGCGGTGAGTGCCCCTGTCCCCACCCAGGGCCCCTCCTTCGGGCCCGGCCGCTCGGGGAGTTGAGAGAAGTGGGGAGTGAGCGGAGAGCGAGCTTTGGGGCGCCCCAGCCTCCCCAGTGGGGTTCGACGGCCCAGGGGAGGGGCTCGGCGCCTCGTCGGGTGCTCCGGGGTCGCCCCACCCCGGTCTGCAGCGCCGGGGACGGGAGGCACCCGCCCTGGGTCCCGGGCACTCCCCTACCTGGGGCGCGGGTGGAGCCGCCGGGGAACCAGTTGAGTGCTCGTTCGCCGACTTTCTGTGCGCCTGCAGGTTCTGATGTAGATGCAGTCGATGTGTCGGACCCCCTTCCCCTCAGATTTATCATTCATAAAGTAGATCAGAGTTCGGCCGAGAACGTTGGGATCTGCCTTACCGAACCTTAAGTAGTAATGATATTTAGTCTTAAAAGAAATCTTAAATGTGCGTTAGACCGTCTTGTTTCCTCCGTGGGAGAAGGAAAACCGTAACAGTCGCAGTTACGCTGGTACCTTCAGTGTTCAGCCAACCCGCTTTTGAGTTTACAGTTACAAATGGCGAATCTAGGGCTGTAAAAAGTAGTTTTCTTTGGAAATCGGAGCGCTCGATTTTGTCTCATCCACCAGCGGATCTCGCCGATCAACGTTGGGTTAAATAAGTGCCCAGAGAGACTCACTGGGTTTTATGGGGTAGCACTCCGGGAAAGAGTGTTAACTTTTCGTGTGTATACCAAAGTATTATAAAAGCAGATTTAAAAAAATAAATAAATAAAATTTAATCAGTAAACTAGATTTCTTGTTAGTATCAGATTCCTACTTCTACAATTAGGATCTGCCTTGAAGAAAAATGACTTTGATAATCACAAGGATGGTGAGATAATGTCTTTTGTAATGTGAAACATAACGTGAAAGGTCCTGAAAATGATTCCCAATTCAAGGAGATTAAAATGGAGAATAAGGTAACTGCCTACAGAACAGTGAACTCTGACAAAAAAATTAAATTCATCTTTCTTGCTGATGCCATCTTTCTACATTGCTATCACACTCCCCAATTTTAGTGTTTTTTCGCCTTTCCATTTAGCATAAGTTTGAATATCTTAATATAGAAATGGGACAGAAATATCACAGGAGATGGAACATTGAAGGTTAGAAGCATTGACATGTAAGACAGAACTCAAGTTCCTTAGAATTTTTATGTGAAAGTTTCGAAGTTCAGCTCTAGAAGATTAATGTCATAGCTCCACATTGCTTGGGACGGTTTTGGCAAACAAGTCATTAGGTTCCTAATAACTGCAGCTCTTACTGTGTGAAGACTGTCAGGCTGGTTCTTTGTTAACAAGTCCACAGAAAAACCCTTGCTATAAATGACATCATGGAGAGGCCAAGAAGTTATGCACGAAACTAATCATTCTTTTCCTTCAGGATGAGCTATTTCACGTGATTTTAGAGGATGTTCACCAGGCCTGGGTTGTTGGTTGACTGACACTAGTAGGCTATTAGTTTCTCATAGAGTTCTTGTGATTACTCAGCCTCTACAGTAGTTGACATAACCAAGCTGTTTTCCTTTCAGATTTGTGTTAAGCCTGTCTTATTTCTTCAGATATATTTTTGTGGTTATTTACTCAAACCGATAGTATTATCAAGATTTATTTGTTGTAATGGTAAGATTTGGGATTCACAAAATGTTTTATGGTTAGGTTAGAAGACAGCCTTCTTTTCCAGGCCAAATATGACATAAGATACGAGGAAAGAGTTAAAAGAAAATAAACAATTACCACAGGAAGCACACATTTATTTTAGGTTGTTTCCTTTGGATAAAGTTATTTTAAGTTCGTTACTTAGGTTTCCTTAGTAATTAATCTAAGTGGTGATATTAAACATCATGGACAAGTAATTTAGTCATAAATCAATAATGTACAGTTAGTTGGCCTTTAGATAAACTGGTAAGTATTTTAGTCGTTTTGGGTTTTTTTTTTGTTTAACTATAAGCAGAAGTATATTACAACTGAGTGTGATACAGCTTTAGAAAATGTAAGGCAACATGTTTAGTTCGTTATTTTCAGAAACCAGTCTTTTGCATATAGAAGTCATTAATTACTCTGATATCTCTTTTTAAAAAAATTTTTAAGTGTATTCCTTAATTTTTTTTCTAAGTTGTCTGAGAATTTGTAACGGCAGCTAGGAGTGGAAATAACAAACCTCTAGGTAAAGTCATCTCTTGTTTTTTCTTCATTTTACTGGATACTGACCCTGATTCAAAGTAAATAGATTAAAAAGGAATTGCTGCAGTGCAGCATTTAAAATTAAATTGTCTGAAATAATTTTAAAACATTATGTATACAGATTTCTGGTTAAATCAAAATTTAAAAAATCAGTGTTTTAGTTTAGAGTGTTACCGAATTGTAAGTATAATCAATGCTCACAAAGAAGATAATTTTTTAGGATTCTGATTTTCATCTACGTTCAGTTTCCAATATATTGTCCAAACTTTTTTCCTGTTAACCCACGTAGTCAGTGATTTTAATGTGATGTGACCCCATGGCCGTGTCATCTTGCAGTGTCTTTCTGTGCTTTGCAGCCTTTGTACAGATTTTTTTTGTTTGGTAATTAAATGCTCAGTGAAGTGCTATACATATCACATATTGAATGAAATAGAAATGCGTTACTTTTTGAAGATCTTTGACAGTGATATAGTAAAACTATTTGCTTTAGATAAGCAAACTTGTGACCCACAAAAACTGGGGCATAAGGGAAATGCCTTCTGTAGTTCAAAGGAGCCAGCTGAAAACACCGAATAAAAGAAATCAATAAAAAAGTTATTCCTTCATCTGTTTATGCATCATAAAAGTGGAACATGCATACTTGCATCAAGTATCTTTACTGACTATCATTCCTTATATGGTATACTATAGAGGCTGCCAGAATCCAAAACGGACTGTTGTGGTTCATTGAAATTGGACCTAGTTCTTACCTCCAGCACAGCACAGTTTCCCCTTTCAAATGAATGATGATTTGGTGTTCGATCCTGATTACCTTATATATGAAAATTGAAAAAAGGAGCCATCAGTTGCAGAATGTTAGCCCACATCAGTGTCTAACTAAGGAAAATCTAATATGATGTAATCCCATGTGATCTGAAAATCACTATTCAGAATTCCAGAGAAAGACATATTCCTGCCACAAGTGTGTCCTTTGTAACCAAATTTGGTGTTCAGCCTGGTCTGTGCAGATTCAGATAGGAACCACTGAACTTAAGAAATCTAAGGTAAATACACATTCCTGTTTGGTTTTGTCTCCTTGAAGCCTAAGTTAGATGTGGATACATCTTGTGAGTTGGAGTATTTTTGAAGATACACATTTTTAAAGGCTGCATAATGTATATTTCAAGACCAAGGGCCAAATTTCTAAAGATATGGATATCCAGATCATGAGTGTTTAATTTATTTGAAAGATTATTAGTTATGGGATGTACCTTTGTTATAGACCATTAGAAATAGTTTTTATGTTTCACAAGTCTCATTTTTCATCCAGGAAGCCAGGATCACATTTGCTTTATTTAAGAAAATTATAATTCAGTTTTGGAAGTAAAGTAAGGCTATTTTGTCAACTTAATACTAAGCACTGAAGGTAGTTTTTTATTTAACAGTGGTGTAACTTCAAATACAACTTAGCCACTAAACCACCACCACCAACAACTTTAAAAAGTCACTCAATCCCAGCTTTATTATCTTTATATCTGCATGCTCATATCCTTATTCTAATACAGTGGTAGTTTGCATATTTGGTGTGAGGTGATGCCTGAATAAACAGCTGCATAAAGTATCAGCTTTTGAGGCAGACTTTATATTACCTGTTATTTTTGGCACATCTCTTTCTAAATGTTTGTGAGCAGTTTTTGTGTTTTTTTTTTGGTCGATGTAAAACTGAAGATAGGACTTCAGTGGTGTTTGTTTTTTTTTTATTGTTTAAATGTTTATTTAAATAAAATATCATTTGCCTTATTTTGGAAGGATGCAGTTGTCATACTGTTACCTAACTTCTACCGATTAACTTGTTTCTTCAAGCAAAATTAGAATTCGTGAATTTGCTAATGGTGGAGGGTGTCTTTGTTTCAAATCAGGCAACATTACTGATCACTTATATTCAGTCCTTCTATATAAGTGCTTAGCTTGGGGGCTTCCCTGGTGGTTCAGATGGTAAAACGTCTGCCTGCAATGCAGGAGACCCAGGTTTGATTCCTGGGTCGGGAAGATCCCCTGGAGAAGGAAATGGCAATCCACTCCAGCACTCTTGCCTGGAAAATCCCATGGACAGAGGAGCCTGATAGGCTACAGTCCATGGGGTCGCAAAGAGTCGGACACGACTGAGCGACTTCACTTTCTTTCTTTCTTTCTTTCTTACTGTTTGATAATTTATCCAGCCTTCTCCTCTGTTGTTCTTTGTGCCCTACTCTCATACTAATTAAATGTCATTTCTAAAATTGTGTTACTCTCTTACAATATCTCATACTGTGTTTGGTCACTAAGTCATGTCTGACTCTTTGCAACTCTGTGGACTGCAGCATGCCAGGATTCCCTGTCCTTCACGATCTGCTGAAATTTGCTCAAACTCTTGTCCACTGAATCGGTGATGCCGTCCATCCCATCCTCTGTTTTCTTCTGCTCCTGCCTTCAATCTTTCCCAACATCAGGGTCTTTTCCAGTGAGTCCCTCTTTGTATCATGTGGCCAGAGTATTGGAGCTTCAGCATCAGTTCTCATACCTTATAGATACTAAATAAATGTTTGCTGAGTAAATGAAGAGAGAAAAATACTTTTTTCTTTGATAGAACAAAATATAAATATAGTTTATTTCTGTTATTTTGAACTTGTGTTTTCAGAATTATCATGAATACATCTTGCGCCATCAGTGAAATAGTAGATTGTCTTTTATTAGCCACACCTGTAGATTTGAATGTCAGTGTCTTGGAGTCTTAGCAGAAGGACACTTTATGTGTGTTGTAGCCAAAAAATAATCAAGACATTGAGAAGCCTACATTTAATTGATGCCAAAGGGAGGTCATCTTTGGGAGTATATCCTTCAGGAATGCTTTCAGCTGCAGAGAGAAAACAAACTAATAGTGGTTTAAATAAATAAGAGGTTATTTTTCTCACGTAGGAAGTCTGGAGATGGACCTTTACTTCTTGCTGACTCTGTTACCCTCTGTCATCTTTAGTTATTGACTTTTCATCATCATATCTGTCTTGTTTGCAAGATGGATGCTCCAGTTCCAGACATTCATCCCAGAAAGGAGAAAGGGCAGCTTTGGCTGAAGTGATTCTCAGACACCTCCCAGCAGACTGTCACTTCATAGTGTCTAGAGCTGGGTCATGTGGCCAGTAGTTACAAGGAGATTCAGGTAGCAAGTGGTTAGTTTCCAGCCTGTCTGGTGGGAGGCCAGAAGGGGAATTGGGAATGGCTTTGGCTTTTAGGGGCTGTTTGTATCATTGTTAGTGTTATTCCAAGCTTTGGGGAGGGGAGTTGTAGGGTATAGTTTCTAAAAACTATGATCTTTTTTAGCTGAGATCCTAGGCAGTATTCTGCAAGGTGAAGGATTTTTTCTGGGGTCATGATTGTTTATTTTGGGGCCTAGCTCCCTTCCTTTACTTTAGAAGAGACTAGAGAGCTGGCACTGGCACCCCACTCCAGTACACTTGCCTGGAAAATCCCATGGACGGAGGAGCCTGGTAGGCTGCAGTCCATGGGGTCACGACTGAGCGACTTCCCTTTCACTTTTCACTTTCATGCATTGGAGAAGGAAATGGCAACCCACTCCAGTGTTCTTGCCTGGAGAATCCCAGGGATAGGGGAGCCTGGTAGGCTGCCATCTATGGGGCCGCACAGAGTCAGACACGACTGAAGCGACTTAGCAGCAGCAGCAGAGAGCTGGCGCACATTTAATTTCAGTGCTGAGAACCCTCATGCTCCCTCTCTTATCTTTAGATGCTTACTTTCTCTCTCAGATTACTAATTGTTCCTGCCAGCTTTTAAACTTGCTCGGATCTTGCCCATCATAAAACATAGCTTTCTTTGTGCCACAGCTAGATTTCTGTTCAGTTACCTCCTAATCTTTTTTCACCTCTTTCCAGTCTGATCTTTGTCACTGGAGTCTTCAATTTTGCCTTGACCTCTCCACTATGTATGAGATAGTCACTTCCTCCTTGAAAATTCTTCCTTGACTTGCATGGATAGTATACTCTCTGATTTTCATTTCATACCTCTGGCTCCTTCCCAAGCTGTATCAGCTGTGCTCAAATTGTATTCTCTAGGCCCTTTAAGGGACCCACATGATCAAAACTATTAAAAATAATGTTAAAATGTTAGTTGCCTTTTTAACCATGTTGACATTGGATTTGCGCATCCTTGCACTTGAGATTGAACAACATCCTTTGGTTTCTTGATGCTCCAAGTTCCTTTCAACCTCAGGCTCCTTAAGCATCTTGTTCCCGGTGCCTGGAGTACTTCCCCACACTCACTCTCCCTCATGAGTAACACTGACGAGACTGACAGTTGGTGTGCTCTTTATTCTTTGGTTCATTAACATCCCTTCTCCAGAGTGATTCTCTGCTGTTCTTCTGCCTTCCCCAGTCTCAGGTTCTCCCCTAAGTGCTGTCATAGCCCTTCTGAAGTACCCTCTTGTGCAGGATGGAATTCTAGTCAATTATTTGTCTGATATCTGCCCCGCTGTTATTTCCACTAAAGCAGAGAGTGAATCTGTCGTGGTCATCCTTCTGGTGTGTCCAGCATAACTGGCATTCCATAAATACTTAAATGGATGAACGGTTGAAATGCTGTTGCACTACAATGAAAAGCTGAGTGGAATAATGGAAGGAAACCTGAACTGAAAGGAGACTTGAGATTGAATTTTAATTTTGTTGTTTATATATTTGGACCTTTCACGATTCTAATTCCTTATCTGCAGGATGAGTTAGTGTTGAAAATAGAGTCTCTATCTGCCAGAAAAGACACTCATTAAGTAACAATCACTCAACAGTATGAGTGACCACCATAGTAACACTTAATTTCTGTGCTGGGCCTTGGAAATACAACAAAGACTAAAACAGACATACTTGGTTTTGTGGAGTTTATTGTAGTGGGTTTGTTCTGGGCCCTAAGTAAGGACTTTTCCAGAAAGGTTCTAAGTGCTGCATAGTAGGTATCCTATTTTGAAGGTTAAATATACGGTGATGTCTTTAAAGGAGCTTAGAAATGTCTGTTTCACATTTAATTTGTATAGCTGAAACTTGTGTTTCTGTTTTTTAGTCCAAGCCTTATGCATTTGACCGGGTGTTCCAGTCAAACACATCTCAAGAGCAAGTGTATAATGACTGTGCAAAGAAGATTGTTAAAGGTAAATATGTTATATACCTTCTAAGTCATCCCAGCAGTTAAGTCCAGTTTTGTTTGTGATCTCTTCAATTTACCCAGCTTTCTTTTTTTTTCATTTTACCTTCCCTTTCTTTTTAGTTAGTTGCAGAAGTTCAGATAATAAAAAGGTCAAATATAGTTAAACCCTATTGCTCAAATTTCATGAAATAATTTATGTACAATGCCTATTGAAGGGTGTTATGAGAATTACAATGTGTATACATATCCTGGAAAATCCCATGGATGGAGGAGCCTGGTGGGCTGCAGTCCGTGGGGTTGCGAAGAATCGGACACGACTGAGCGACTTCACTTTCACTTTTCACTTTCATGCATTGGAGAAGGAAATGGCAACCCACTCCAGTGTTCTTGCCTGGAGAATCCCAGGGATGGGGAGCCTGGTGGGCTGCCGTCTCTGGGGTCACACAGAGTCGGACACGACTGAAGCGACTCAGCAGCAGCAGCATACATATCCTTGGAATATGCAGTTCTATTAAGTATTCCCAAGAGAGTTTCTAAGGTAGCTGTTCTAGAAATACAGCAGCATGAGAATGAAGACAAAATTACTACACAAGTTTCTGTAAAGTAATAGGAAATGGCAGCCTGTCATTCCCCTGTTGCAGTGTTATTCCTTCCCCGGGGACTTGCCCTGTAGTCAAATGAGAGACCCTTGAGGAATTCACCAGAGGTGCCAAAGATGAGAAAAGTGTGTGCATTCCTGTTAACACCATTAACCTATGCTAAGATATTTTCTAAAAACAGAATCTTAGAGCTGAGAGGGCATTGTGATTATATGGATTTATTAATAAACTTTATTTATAAAAATAAGTACAGAAACATCTTATATCAAAAGGATCTGATGATTAAATAACTATTGCTTTGTGAAATGATTTCTTTCACTCTTTGACAGCTCTAATTGTTAAAAAATACTTCTCAGATTGAGGCAGCATCTGTCTTATATTGTTCACTGAGCTAGTGGGGTTGGGATTCAGTATCAGGTCGTTAGGTTAGGATTAAGTAGAACACAGACATTTCATCTAGTAACAGGAGGAAACAGTTTATGGGTAGAAGTAGGTCATACCTGTGATGGAAGGAGAAGGTTCATTTCATATTAATTCCGTTTTGTCTCTGATACAGGGAACAGAGTTGTTAACAGAGGGGGGTGGTGGGGAGGAAGTGTGAGGAAAAGGTATAAAGTCATCTAGCAGTGTGGAAGTGAATGGATTAGGGAGATGTGGCAAGATTGCCAGGTAGCATTAAGAGCGCACTTGAGGTTAGCTGCCAGAGAGTTGAGTTTACCTAGTTGTGTTTTGCCAGGAAGTACACAAGAAGGAGAGGAGGGCAGGAGATGTAGTCAGGAGAGTGATGCTAATGGTGAACTGTGGAATCTAAGCTGCTGAGGGGGAGGAGGATGCCGGTTGCTATGGAAGGGGGTGATTTACTATGGGACAGTGAAAAAGGTGGTAAAATTATAGTCTCAGTGGAGTCAAAGGTTTGTTGAAATCAGGGTAATAGAAGGAGTAAAAGGAAGTAAATACTTGATGCTCGGAAGGCAGTGCAGTTGGTAATGAAAGAAGTGGGACGATGGACTTGGTATCTAAAGGATAAGACCATGGAGAAAATTAGGGTAAGAATCTGAGAGGCCAGGCTGTCGTCTAGTACATGGCCATCTACTAATGGGATCACTCACTACTTACACATGAAACCACTGAGGGCTACAGCAGGAATGGGGTCGGTGTGAGATGGTGGACAGGAGGGAGAATTCACTGGTGATTCTGTAAACAATTGCAAGAAAGAGGAATAGACAGCATTATCTTTTGTTGTAAGCATCAAATAGTTTTCCAGATGGATCTCTCTGTCAGGGACGCAGTTATACTACATTCTTTGATTTTGGCGTAGTTTTGTCATCAGTACAGCATAAGATTAGTTTTTTTAATACTATAAAGTTATTGATTCATGAATTCATGGGCAGTTTAAATGTATGAATCATTTTCATATCTGCTCTAGCCAGCATTAGACCCAGTCTGCACTTGAGTATTGTAGATTTTAAAATCTGCATGCAAGCCTTTAAAGTGCAATTCTATTCTGTCATTTTAGCTCATAATCCTATTTTGAGTTTTGTTTTTACAGTTGTCTTACTACGGATCTAAATTGGCTATCAGCCTATTTTGATAAGTCTTGTTACAGTGTCAAGGATATTGAAGGCGTTTTTTTTTTTTTTAAGGTCCTTAAGCACACTGGAATTTGGAAAGTATTACTGTGAATCATTTAAAAGTGCTTAATGGACCATGGTCCTTAGCCTAATCTTCTAAAAATGGAATATGGCTGTTGGCGGTTATTTAATCACACTGGATATTTAACTAACTTAAAATTCTCTTACCTGTACATTTGTCTAATTCTTAGCTTGGCAATATATCCTCAAGAATATGATGGAAAGCTTGCACCCTTTTATGAAATCATGGTGCATGACTGGTTTTTCCTCACGTACTAGTTTAGTGACCAAACAGTGAATGAGATTAGTTCAGCCATAGTTTTTCCTTAGTGAAATTTTGGTATACCTGTCTGCCGTTCCCAGAATCCATCGTTTTTCACTTTTTGAAAATGAATGTAGTATTTGCAAGTTAGTCATCTTCTTTTACCTCCGTTCTCTGTGACTTTCGTGAAATATTTGTCCTTGGGATGTAATTCTCTTAAAACTAGAAACTTGAGCTCATTTAAAACCATTCTTTGACCATCCTACCCACCTCAATCCCAAACTCCCTCTTAGCAGTGTTTTTTCTGTTCATTTTGCAGATGATGTTTTAGAAAATGGTAGTACGTCATTTTTTGACATAGTCATCTCTTTAGGCATTGCAGATCTACTCATTCATTATTCTTCTTCTGAACATTTTAAAAGTTCTCTTTAGGGCCTTAGTTTTTGTTTTTGTAAAATTCGCTTATCCTGGGCTTAAGCTTTCTCATATTGTTCTAGTGATTTTATCTCTTTTGTACACTCTCAGTGGTGTAGTCTTTAAGAAGAGGCTCGTACCTACTTTCTCAGAACTCTGTGGTCTGTTGTCTTGACATCTAGGGTACTTGTTTCTACTACCTTTTATTCTATTTCATTACTGTGTATAACTCTAAGATGACTTCATTCTTTTTTTTTTTTTTAATCTCTGTCCTTTTCCTCAATATTTTGATCCCTTTTACTTTTTACCTTTTACAGAAGATTTCTGCTTTACTGTTTGGAACAGAGTTCTGAGTGGCAGTTCCCTTCTTAGCAATGTGATTAAGAACACGGGCTTTGGAATCAGACAAATTGAGGTTGAAGTCTGGGCTTTGCCACTTTTTAACTTTGTGACTTGTGGCAAGTCACCCAAGCTTTCCAAATCTTTGTTTCCTCTATAATAAGCATAGTGTAAGGATTTAAAAAGATAAAGGTCTTTACTCAGGACCTGGTATGAAGTAAACAATATAACAGATAGCAACTGCTGTTCATTTCCTTTATCCTCTAAGAAAAGAAATTACTTTCTTAATTCACTCTGAACTAAGGATAATTACTTAGCCACAACTGAACTTGGGATAATTCATAACCTGTATAGATATTTTCACTCTATAAAATTAGATTTCAAGCAAGTTACAATGGAAGGTTTCTGTCTCTCTCTCCCTGTGCCAGCTTTGTAATTTATAGAAGGATATCATGGGGCTATGACATTTTCCTTTTATCTTCACCCAGAAACTCTCTACCACTTTGGAGGAGCCTGGTTGTAGTAGCTGGTAGGACTTGTCCTAGACAAGATACAAGTGAGTTTCTAATAAATACATAGATTTAAGGAGAGTGACACGGTGGGGGAGAATGATGAGGTGTGAGGACAGAAAAATCAGTTAAATCATGGCAGGTTGGACTTGGGACACTCATTGGCACACAGATCAAGTAGAGGGCCATGATTAGAAACTGGTAGGCAGGGATCAACACAGTGTTGGGTGAGCTGGTGTTTCTCCTGAGATGTGGACTCGAGGAGCAAGCTGCCAGGTGTGAGGTGAGAGCAGCTAGTGTTCTCTGGGTCCCTCAGTGTCCAGCAGGGTTGTGTTGTTTCATAAATTTATGTACAAGTATTTAGCTTATGTATAGGGCTATAACCTTTTCCTTTTTGTAGATTCATTAGATAAATTTTTTTTTTCTTTTGAACATGGTTTATCCACTTGTATTCTCTTGAGTCCTGAACCTGAGTGATGTCTACCAGTTGGTTTTCCCAGTGTAAAGTAGTTGTCATTTACTTAGCATTTGCTGTTTGCCAGGCATCTTACCAGGCTTCCTCAGATTTCCTAGTTTCCCACCATAGCTTCCTGCCCTGGACTGTCTGCCACTGTATCCATTTTAATTTTTCCAGATGTAGCCTGCCATGTGTTCATTTTGGTTCTTCTGTTCCTTGAGAATGTAGTGTGGTAGCTAAGAGAGTGTGTCTTTGGAGCCAAGACTGTCTGGAATGCCTCCCAGCTCTACCTTACTAGCTGTGGAACTGTAGGCCACAGTTTCTCAGTTTTCTCATCTGTAAAATGGGAATAAAATAGTGCCTTGCATTGAGTTTTGTGAGGATTAAATACATTAATACATGAAAGATTATTAGAGCCTCAGGGCTTCCCTGGTGGCTCAGTGGTAAAGAATTCACCTGCCAATGCAGGAGTTGCATATTCTATCCCTGGGGCAGGAAGATGTCCTGGAAGAAGGAAATGGCAACCCTCTCTAATATTCTTAGCTGGGAAATCCCACGGACAGAGGAGCATGGTGGACTACAGTCCGTGGGTGGCAAAGAGTTAGACATGATTTAACGACTGAAGAGCATAGAGCCTGACATAGAATGCTTTCAAATGTTAGCAGTAATAATTTTATATGATGACTTCTAATGCTCACAGCCTTACCCTGAGCAGACATTTTTGCTGATGGGAAAGCTGAAGTTCAGAGAGTTTAAGTGACTTTTACGAGGTTGTAAGCTATTGCCTGACTTGCTAAGTATGTTTCTCTTATTTACAAAGTATGAAAGTATTATTTGTCCATAGTTCCACCTCCATCTGTTTCTCACAAGAAAGGCAAAAGTATAGAGGGGCGGGACTCTTTAGAAAGGTGAGAGAGATTCTCTGTTTAGTGTTAATAATCATTCAACAAGTATTTGAGTTCATCCTAAGCGCGAGGCACTGTGCTAGGAGTTAAACACAGCCCTGGCCTCAAGGATTTTACAGGCTCATGAAGAAGACTGTGGTCAGTATTATGATAAAATGTAGGTGCTACGAGAACACATAGGGTGGGACTTTTACCCAGATTCCTTTGGAGGTGGCTTGTGGAATTGGATTGGAGGAAGAAGTAAAGCCTAAGCTAGTCTCAAGGGTGCACAGGAATAGAAAGGAGAGTGAGGTGTGCCCTCCAGACAGAGATGCCTGTGGGCTAAGACTGTCCACATGTGGAAAGGATCGCCCGTGTTGAGGGAAGACATACATTATGGTATGACTATGATGTTGAACCATCTGAAATTGTCAAATTCAGCCATTTTTTACCAATAAAAACAGTGTGAGGGGAAGGATAATGGGAGATAGAGCTGAAAAGGCAAACAAGGGCCAGTTCCAAAGGTGCCTAATTTTATTGCTTATAGATGTATACTCTGGGGTTTTCAAAGAGAAGAGTATTATTTGTGTTTGTTTGTTAAAGGTCTATACTTTTAAAATATTCATTGTATGTAAATTTTACCTCTGAAGAACAAAACTGCAAAACATTGAGTTCTAGCCAGTGGTGTGTGTGTGCTGGAGTATTTAGATGGAAATGTACTGAAGTCTCTGAAATGCATTTAATAAATGGGTGGATAGATACATGATTAAGGCAAACAGTAAAATGATAAACTGTTACTGATAGAACTGATAGTACTGATTATAGGGTTGTTCACTGTAAAATTCATTGTTTTTCTGTATGTTTACACTTTTTTATAAAAAACATTGACAAATCTAGAAAGAAAAAGTCAGGAATGGATTTGGAGGTAGGAAGGAAGGGATTATTTTCCTAATTGATAACACTGTTATTACTTTAATGATAGCCTGGTGCCTCTATAAATCAGCTAATCCTGGTTCTATCCCTTGCTCCCAGGACAGAGACCCTAGATTATAGTTTTCAGTAAATATTTGAAGATTGACTATTCCATAATCTCTGTTATCATATAAAAGTTTTAAGCTTTGCTTAAAGTCCCAAATACAAACATATTGCATACATTTATTATCCTACAACCCCTCATGTAATGTTTCACCTAACATTTCACCTAACATAAATGTGTTTCACCTAACACATTTTACTTTTAATATCATATAGACATACGCTATTTATATGATCTTAGGAAAGTCATTTATTCATTCATCTACCAGTATTTATTAAGTAGTTATTGTGGCAGTTGCTGGGTAATTGGATCATAGCATGGATGAACATTCATGTATAGATCTAATAAAACTTTGGAGTTTATCCTTAGATTTTGTGTGATCGATTAAAAGATCTTTTGCAGAGGGTGTGATATTGATATACGGAGATCAGTTATATATAAAAGAAGTAGATTGGAAAGGGTCTAGTGCTTCTTTTTTACCCTAGACGATTTCATCTTCAAAATTATTAACAGAAATACTGCAATCTTAATCTGTTTTAAATTTAATTCCTGAAATTATTTTGCTTCTCTTCATGAAACTGAAAAGATTTTGAATGAAAGTTTCAAATGTTTGAGATCTCTTAAAATCTTCTCAGAGACGTAAGTACTAATACCTTCTTTTTCTTATAAATAAATATTTCTATAGCAAATCTAATATCTAGTTAGTCGTGACCAATGTTGGGACCTTTTATTCTTTTTCTTTTTGTAAATAGTCAACTTAAAAAAAGACAAGAATTTGCTTGCTTATTATAAATTTATTTTCCACTGTTACCATCTGCTGTTTCCAGCAGAGGCCTCAGTTTGTACTTTGGCTTCCTCTAAAATAGTATATGATTTTATAGTACCTTTCTTTTTACGAAAACAAGGAAAAACAATTTTAAAAGTCCCCAACAAACTGAATCCCCCAAACTGGAAACCAAAAGTCACCTTGCTCACTCACATTCCACCACCACTCCTTAGTCTAGTAAAAGAAGCTGCTTAAATGTTAATGGTAGGTCTTGGGGTACACAAAGGGCTAGAAAAAAAATTGTGTGGTTTGTTTTTTTTTAATTCCATAGAAACTCTCTTATAATTGATTTTGAGATGGGACTGGGCTTGTTACACTTTGTAAGAGGAGGAATATTGTGGATTTTAACCACCTGTAGGCCACCGATCAGTCTTCCTTCTAAAAGCTAGTTCATATCTGTACATAAACTGGCAGAGCATTTTTTTTCCTTTTAGGTCATGTAAAGCTGTAGAATACTGTTGCATTGACATCTAAGATGTACGTTGACAGGAGAGATGATTATAAGCAATGGAATTTAAAATTTGTTTCTTACTGTCAACAGACAGTAATTTGGGATAAAGAGAAAGGAATTCCTTAGGTGAATCCTCACTAAGCAAATTACTATTATATATTCTTACTAATTTCCTTTAATGGTCTTGCTTAAGGAAAAAAGCCCCCTGGTATATTAAAGCTCTTATTTTCTCATAGATGTACTTGAAGGCTACAATGGAACCATATTTGCATATGGACAAACATCCTCTGGGAAGACACACACAATGGAGGTAATGTTTTTTAATCAGTATTTGGATGTAGTTTGCAGCACATACAGTGTATTCATTCATTATTTGTGACATTTTATCATGCTTAAACAGCTTTATTTACTCTTTACTGCTTTGTCTCATACAAATTATATACGAGTAACATGGTTAGAATCTAATCAGTTCCTGAGTTTGAATAGATATTTTATATATGAAATCATATTGAGCTTTGTTTTAGCCACATAACCACAAAATTGTGCGTGTGTTAGAATTAAATAAGAATTCTCTGTCACCTTATAATGGGGAATTTTGAAATTTTTAATGTTTATGTGTTTTCAGTTCTATTTGGAGCACTTGGGTTTTTTCTTTCTCTCCTTGGTTGTGTCTCTGCATCTGTCTCATTTCCCAACCTCTAGCCAGGTACTTGTCCCTCTTTGATAATAAGGGCTCCAAAATTATCAGCACTGCTATTAATAATGAATGTAAACCTGCTCCAGCTTTGCTTCTAGAAAACATCCTATAACCTGCCTCTGCTACAGAGTGTCTGCTTTTATCATTTATCTGAGCATTCTACATATGTAAAGTAAATGATTGCTTATTTTGGAGTCACTCATTTATTTTCATGTTAAAGTCAGATAACAAAGACAGTCTTAGCACTTGGATGAATTTGACTTGAAGTAGATAGAATGATGCAGATTTAAATGGTGAGCAACTCACAAACATTTTCCTGGAATGTGTTCATTCACAAATTGCATCATCTGAATCTAATGATTAAAGAAAAGGCTAAGATCAGTTGGTAACTGTATGATTAGCGTACATTATTTATATGTAACTTACCAAAATATGTAACAGTTGAATTGGTTTTTTTAAGGTATTTGTACAGCCACATTTTTTCACCAAAAAAATAGCAACAATTAGAATTCCTATCTTCTCTTTACTATGAATTGTAAATTAAAAGTTTTGATTTTTAATTTGTATGTTAACAATTTATTTAGGAACTCTAGTTTTGTTTTCTGTTTAGGGTAAACTTCATGATCCAGAAGGCATGGGAATTATTCCAAGAATAGTGCAAGATATTTTTAATTATATTTACTCCATGGATGAAAATTTGGAATTTCATATTAAGGTAAAATCATTGGGGAAAGGTGGTATTTTATTTTATATCTAGAATAATTCTGTTCAATATTTTTTCTTTAAAAAGTATTTTAAAAATTATGGGCAAGTGTAGTTGAAAGATTATTAGAATTAGTAAACTCAGACCCTTCCTCTGACATAGTAAAGGAGTAAGCCAAGTCTTTTTTGCCTTAGCTGCCTCCTCTTTAAGATAAAGGAATTTGTTTTGGTACAAAGCTCAAAAGTTCTGACTAATTAGACCTAAGGAGTCTAATTTTAGATGAAGATACCTAGTGGAAAATGCACTTCAGTCACATAAAGAGTTGAGTGATTTTAAGGCTTCCCATCAGAATATGAGCTGTAGCTGAGTTGTCCCTAGCACTGGCACTGGTACCTGGCACTCAGGCTGGAAAAATATTTGATGAGTAAGTAAATAAATTACTTTGTAATTTTAAGTGGTTGATTTTTTTCCCCCCTTTGTTTCCTCTGCCCTTTAGGTTTCATATTTTGAAATTTATTTGGATAAGATAAGGGACCTGTTAGATGGTAAGTTAAGTTCTTGCTCTTCGATGTTACTGTTTTTAGTTGTAAATGTGAGACCGTTTCTCAATAACCTATATGAAACTGACTTGAATTACAGGAAACATTGAAAAATGCTTCTTTCAAAGTTTTAATTTAATCCATTTTAACTTATTTAAAGCATATATTTGAGGGTGCTTCATAGGTAGTAAACAGACAATTGGACTGGAGTTCCAGAGCCTGAGTCTTATGCTCTTGTCTTTTCTCAGCTGTCAGACACATTGTCCTTGGCAAACCACAGAACCAGTCTCACTTAGTGTTCTTATTTTCAGAATATGAGTGGCAGAGGTTGGCCTGGACCTAAAATTCTATGTCTCTATATAAGTCTTACTTCTCTATAGGCTCTTGCTTTTGCAGTGATATTTTCATGTTTTTTTAAATTCAGTGTTATTAGGCTTCATGGGGAGAGAAACAAGAAACAATTGAATTAACTATTTCACAGCCAGTGTTAGCAGTTAGGAAAATGTTAATATTATTTATTTTTCTTTTTCAGTTTCAAAGACCAATCTTTCAGTTCATGAAGATAAAAATCGAGTTCCTTATGTAAAGGTAGGTATAATTCAGAATGTTTAGAAAAGCCCTATGATAACATTTTTTAAAGAGTGGTGACATTCTTTAAAAATTTATTTTACAGGGATGTACAGAGCGTTTTGTATGTAGTCCAGATGAAGTTATGGACACCATAGATGAAGGAAAATCTAACAGACATGTAGCAGTTACAAGTAAGTGGCATATTTAGTAATACTAGTTAAGGTATAGACTGCTTTAAAGTTGATTTTTCTTAGGTGAAATAATGCTTTAGAAATTATTAGTAAGGGAAAGCCTTGTTTGTTGATATTTGGTTGTGTGATTTCTTTGTAGATATGAATGAACATAGCTCTAGGAGTCACAGTATATTTCTTATTAATGTAAAACAAGAGAACACGCAAACGGAACAAAAGCTGAGTGGAAAACTTTATCTGGTGGATTTAGCTGGTAGTGAAAAGGTAAAATCTTTATATTCCCATGGAAGCATTTTTAATGAACTTCAGCTCAGATTTGGGCTTATGTATTTTTCATTGTTAAATCTTGAAAATGCATATCAGACTGGGTTTGGTGGTAGTTTTGAGAGCTATAAGCATTTATGCCAGTGTTTGTCATTGCAGATCACTGTCCTTTAGGCCATAATCCAATTCTGCCGATAAGTGTTATCCTTGATGTAGGTGTATGCTTTATTGATAGTGTGTTGAATGTATGTCATTAAGAATTGTACTAGGTATCCTTTTCCTAATTTTTGGTGTCTATTTTATTGACCCTGACAATGGCCTCCCTCTAAAAACTGTCCATGAATAAGTCCTTTTGGATTTCGCCGTACTCCTTTTGGAGGATTATTTAAATATTATAGTCCTATACAATCTGATTCTGATTTATGTCAAAATCAAAATAAGTTCAAATGTCTTAATACTGACCTATGTGACCTTTTTTTTTGTTGTTTGTTCTGCTAATTTGTTTTTTCTTCTGATTGGAATAATATACCTGCTCCCTTCTACACAAAAATCTTAAACACATCCTTCAAAGTGTATCTCTAATTTTGCAAATACTGAGAAGCTGCTGCTTCAGGCATCATTGCTGACATATTATTCTGTTATCTTTATGTATTTTAGATTTTTTTAATAGAAGCAAGTTTGCTTGTATAAAATTGATATATGTAAATTCAGTCTCTCTCTAACCATCACAACATCAACATTGAGCTTTAGTAAATTTTTTAGTTTCATTTTCCCATGCATCGAAGGGGGTTAACACATTAGTAAGCTGTCAATACAAATCTACATGTAAATAGGTTAATTTCATGAGCACACCTAAAAATAAAATTTGGTATCTCCTTAATCTCATTTTTGTCATGTAAAAAAAACCAAGGTCTCAGAAAAGTCATACTTGATAAATACTGATAACTTAGAGTAAATACTGGGGCTTCCCTGGTGGCTCAGCTGGTAAAGAATCTGCCTGCAATGCGGGAAACGTGGGTTCGATCCCTGGGTGGGGAAGATCCCCTGGAGAAGGAAAAGGCTACCCACTCCAGTATTCTGGCCTGGAGAATTCCATAGACTGTATTGTATAGTCCATGGGGTCGCAAAGAGTCGGACATGACTTGAGTGACTTTCACTGCTACTACCAGGGTAAATACTTGGCAAACAAAGTCTTGAAGCTTTCCCTTTTCTTTTTTACTAGTTATTGATGACCTCTGAACGTTTTAGAAAATTAGAATCACTGAAACATAATTTTGTTTCATTCTTTTGCAATCTTATGTATAGGTTAGTAAAACTGGTGCTGAAGGTGCTGTGCTGGATGAAGCTAAGAACATCAACAAGTCCCTTTCTGCTCTTGGAAATGTCATTTCTGCTTTGGCTGAGGGTAGTGTGAGTACACTTGTTTTCTATTTCCCTGTTGTCTAATGGGGAGTTAAATATAGATAACATACATACATGTGGATGGATGTGAGTGAGAGGGATTCACTGAATGAATAGGTATGAATAAGTTGTCTTTTAGGGATTTATTTTATAGTGTTAGTGTGTATATCCAATTCCCATTTTAATAACTACAACATATTTTATTACTGAGAAACCCATTTGTCTTCTTTGGTTTTTTTGTTTGTTTTTGTATGTAGACATATGTTCCGTATCGTGATAGTAAAATGACGCGAATCCTTCAAGATTCCTTAGGTGGGAACTGTAGAACCACTATTGTAATTTGCTGCTCTCCATCATCGTACAATGAATCTGAAACAAAATCTACACTCCTGTTTGGTCAGAGGTTTGTTTTTGTTCAGAAAATATAAAGTCTAAATGTAGATAGGCATTTCATTTATTAAATCTAGGTAAGTTTCAGGATAGATATATTCAAATCAGTGTGTATTATTAGTATGCTAGAAAACATTAAAGTCAAGTGATAACGAGTCAGATTTATGTGAGAAACTTCAGTTCAGTATTAAACATTTGAATCCGATAATAAAGCGAAAACCTGAGGGATATAATAGTATGTTAAGCCTCTTGACATATGTGACCTGTTCAAATAATGGGATAACTGTATATGAGGTGGTTAGCCGAGGCAAATCAATAATGATGACTTGGACTGTCATTGATAATTGCTTTTCTTAATTCTGTCTTACAAGTGAATTGGAAAAATAATGGGCCCGTGTTTTTTTTTTTTTCCCTTATCAGGTTGCTGATTTTTTTTTTAAGCTATTCAGAGGTGTTGTAACTGACCCAAATCTAATGGGTTGTGAATAAACACTAAACTAAGTACAGCTCCTAGAATTTAGTCAGAGATAACTAGAGAAGAATAGTTCAATTACCTAGCCACATATGCTTATATTACAGAGATATAGATATCAATTGAAAATAATTAAGTCATATA
>NW_011495023.1:15796166-15799067 GCF_000754665.1 Bison bison bison
TCCCCTCTCCCCCCAACTACTTGTCTTAGGGCCAAAACAATTAAGAACACAGTTTGTGTCAATGTAGAGTTAACTGCAGAACAGTGGAAAAAGAAGTATGAAAGAGAGAAAGAAAAAAATAAGACCCTCCGGAACACCATTCAGTGGCTTGAAAATGAACTCAACCGATGGCGTAATGGTAATTAATACCTTATGAATTTGTTGTTTAGAGTTTGTGGAATAGAGATTCAGAGCTATTTTATAAATTTGAGACTCTGATATAAATGAAAATAAAAACATATTAGGGATCATCAAATAAAAAGGAATAAAATCTTTTACTTTAAATTCTGATTTTACCTGGAATTATAAATAGAGGCATAAAGGCCAGCTAGCTGACTATTGAAGTCTCAAGATGGCAAGATGTTTAGGATGAAATCAATTAAAAATACAAGATTAGATGACTGGCTTTAGAAGATAAAGGGGACAGTCAAAGATAATTCCAACTTTTCAGATCTCAGGAACTGAGCAGATTAAGTTGATAAGAGCTGCTGAAATTGAATAAAATTAAAATTAATTTTAGACAGGTGAGTTTTGTTAACCATTCTGTTGTCTTATTTTAGGAGAGACAGTGCCTATTGATGAACAGTTTGACAAAGAGAAAGCGAACTTGGAAGCTTTTGCAGTGGATAAGGATATTACTATTACCAATGATAAACCAGCAGCCACAATTGGAGTTACTGGAAACTTTACTGATGCTGAAAGAAGAAAGTGTGAAGAAGAAATTGCTAAACTGTACAAACAACTTGATGACAAGGTAAGTATTATTTGTGTTCTGTTTTGTTTTAGAACATTATTGACTTGTTTTTATTTTCTAATTTCAGTATTAATGGGTCCTCATGACCTATGTACATATTCCTAGGTTTCTGTTAACTTTTTCAAGATCATTGTATTAACAGAAAATATAAAATGACAATTTCTGTTTCTGTGCAGAAACAATGTATAAGGCATACCTTTCTTCCCCTTCTCTTTAAGCTAAAAGAACTTGCAAAAGGAAATTTGACGTGGATCCTTGGAGAGTCTTAATGAAATGACCTTTTAGAATCAGCTGTCTGTGGTGCTAATGATAAAAATGATGCAAGAGGTTAGACTGAGGGAATAGAATCAAATGGAAATACTATGTTCTACTTTGTACTTTGATGATATCAGTAGTATGAAAAATAGCACAATTATGAACCAAATAAAAAGGATGGGAAAAACAACAGTAAAGAGACTAGAAAAAATTGTTCTGGTGTTGTCTTTGATTTTTTTCTTAGTAGGTGATATTTTTAATGTATTTTAAACAGGGATGGTAGGTAGGTTTGAAGTGGCTACATGGCATTATTTTCAGTAATAGCTTTAAACATGTTTGTTTTAGCATGTAAAGTATTTTGTGAATAACTTTCATAAACATAAGCCTTTTTTCTTATTGCATGATAAGGATGTTACAGTTATTGATAATTGAAAGATGCTCCATTTGTTTCAACATCTTTCTAAGATAAGAGGTTAGAATAAGCTATGTCGAATTTGGAGAAAACAACTTTGAAATACTGGGGAGTGGGTAGTAATCTTACAGTTTGTGTTAGGAAACAGAACCAGGTTGTGAGCTATTTTGTTAACTTGTAACTGAAAATTCTAGGATGAAGAAATTAATCAACAGAGCCAATTGGTAGAAAAACTGAAGACACAAATGCTGGATCAGGAAGAGGTAAATTGAATACTGCTTCCAGAAAAGCTGTATAGTATGTCATTGTCACTTAAAAGATGAAGGCATCTACAGAGCTCAGAACATACTCCAGTACATTTAAAAATTTTTTGAATACGTCCATGCTTCACCATGGATATCCTATGGGAGCAGTACATCATACAAATAGAAGCAAAGATTGACTTCTTTGGGCTTTTGGGGGTTGGGTTTTTTGGGTTTTTAAAGTTTGAGTTAAGTCTAACTGGAGGGAAGAGAATGATTTTCTTTTTTTGCATTTATTCTTTAGTATACATCTCCTGGGGTTTTCAACTCTGTCTTTTGCTTTCCTTGTATAGTGCTACTTTGTCTTATTCTCCCCCAAACATTCCTTATTGATCCTTGGACTGGAGTAACCTTAGGTTCCCCCTCCCTTTATGAAAAGTATTTCCACCTGAAAATGATGAAGGAAGGAGTATAAAAAACACTTTAACACTGATATATGTCCAAAGGGATTGTTAAAGAAAAGACTTATTTCTGAATCACATTGGCTTTGTTTTTAGTAATTCATACTTTAGGGTATGACTTTTATCATAGAAATGAGAATGTCAGTGAATAAGATTATTTTTTCCTCTACCATTTCTACCCTCCCCTTACCTGTTTCTCATTTCTGTGATCTTCACTTTCATCTTGTTTCTTTCAAGTTCCTTCTCTCTAGTTTGTCATTTTGGACCCTCATTTTACCTTACTTCGAAGTCAGTTCAGTTCAGTCGCTCAGTCATGTCTGACTCTTTGCCACCCCATAAACTGCAGCATGCCAGGCCTCCCTGTCCATCACCAACTCCTGAAGTCTACCCAAAACCATGTCCATTGAGTCAGTGATGCCATCCAACCATCTCATCCTCTGTCATCCCCTTTTCCTCCTGTCCTCAATCTTTCCCAGCATCAGGGTCTTTTCAAATCAGTCAGCTCTTTGCATCAGGTGGCCAAAGTATTGGAGTTTCAGCTTCAACATCAGTCCTTCCAATGAACACCCAGGACTGATCTCCTTTAGGATGAACTGGTTGGATCTCCTTCCAGTCCAAGGGACTCGCAAGAGTCTTCTTCAACACCACAGTTCAAAGCATCAATTCTTTGGCGCTCAGCTTTCTTCACAGTCCAACTCTCACATCCATACGTGACCGCTGGAAAAACCATAGCCTTGA
>NW_011495023.1:15799167-15799774 GCF_000754665.1 Bison bison bison
ATCTCTTTAAGTATTTTCCACAGTTGATTGTGATCCACACAGTCAAAGGCTTTGGCATAGTCATTAAAGCAGAAATAGATGTTTTTCTGGAACTCTCTTGCTTTTTGATGATCCAGTGGATGTTGGCAATTTGACCTCTAGTTCCTCTGCCTTTTCTAAAACCAGCTTGAACATCTGGAAGTTCATGGTTCACGTATTGCTGAAGCCTGGCTTGGAGAATTTTGAGCATTACTTTACTAGTATGTGAGATGAGTGTAGTTGTGTGGTACTTTGAGCATTCTTTGGCATTGCCTTTCTTTGGGATTGGAATGAAAACTGACCTTTTTCAGTCCTGTGGCCACTGCTGAGTTTTCCAAATTTGCTGACATACTGAGTGCAGCACTTTCACAGCATCATCTTTCAGGATTTGAAATAGCTAAAGTGGAATTCCATCACCTCCACTAGCTTTGTTCATAGTGTTGCTTCCTAAGGCCCACTTGACTTCACATTCCAGGATGTCTGGCTCTAGGTGAGTGTGAGTGATCACACCATTGTGGTTATCTGGGTCATGAAGCTCTTTTTTGTACAGTTCTTCTGTGTATTATTGCCACCTCTTCTTAATATCTCA
>NW_011495023.1:15799874-15800625 GCF_000754665.1 Bison bison bison
CCCAGCATCAGGGTCTTTTCAAATCAGTCAGCTCTTTGCATCAGGTGGCCAAAGTATTGGAGTTTCAGCTTCAACATCAGTCCTTCCAATGAACACCCAGGACTGATCTCCTTTAGGATGAACTGGTTGGATCTCCTTCCAGTCCAAGGGACTCGCAAGAGTCTTCTTCAACACCACAGTTCAAAGCATCAATTCTTTGGCGCTCAGCTTTCTTCACAGTCCAACTCTCACATCCATACGTGACCGCTGGAAAAACCATAGCCTTGACTAGACGGACCTTTGTTGGCAAAGTAATGTCTCTGCTTTTGAATATGCTGTCTAGGTGGTCATAATTTTCCTTCCAAGGAGTAAGCGTCTTTTAATTTCATGGCTGCAGTCACCATCTGCAGTGATCTTGAAGCCCCAAAAAATAAAGTCTTGACACTGTTTCCACTGTTTCCCCATCTATTTGCCGTGAAGTGATGGGACTGGTTACCATGATCTTAGTTTTCTGAATGTTGAGCTTTAAGCCAGCTTTTTCACTCTCTTCTTTCACTTTCATCAAGAGGCTCTTTAGTTCTTCATTTTCTGCCATAAGGGTGGTGTCATCTGCATATCTGAGGTTATTGATATTTCTCCTGACAATCTTGATTCCAGCTTGTGCTTCTTCCAGCCCAGCATTTCTCATGATGTGCTCTGCATAGAAGTTAAATAAGTAGGGTGACAATATACAGCCTTGACGTACTCCTTTTCCTATTTGGAACCAGTCTGT
>NW_011495023.1:15800725-15801011 GCF_000754665.1 Bison bison bison
AAATAAACAGGGTGACAATATACAGCCTTGACGAACTCCTTTTCCTATTTGGAACCAGTCTGTTGTTCCATGTCCAGTTCTAAATGTTGCTTCCTGACCTGCATACAGGTTTCTTAAGAGGCAGGTCAGGTGGTCTGGTATTCCCATCTCTTTAAGTATTTTCCACAGTTGATTGTGATCCACACAGTCAAAGGCTTTGGCATAGTCATTAAAGCAGAAATAGATGTTTTTCTGGAACTCTCTTGCTTTTTGATGATCCAGTGGATGTTGGCAATTTGACCTCTAG
>NW_011495023.1:15801111-15861227 GCF_000754665.1 Bison bison bison
TTTTCCAAATTTGCTGACATACTGAGTGCAGCACTTTCACAGCATCATCTTTCAGGATTTGAAATAGCTAAAGTGGAATTCCATCACCTCCACTAGCTTTGTTCATAGTGTTGCTTCCTAAGGCCCACTTGACTTCACATTCCAGGATGTCTGGCTCTAGGTGAGTGTGAGTGATCACACCATTGTGGTTATCTGGGTCATGAAGCTCTTTTTTGTACAGTTCTTCTGTGTATTATTGCCACCTCTTCTTAATATCTTCTGCTTCTGTTAGGTCCATACCATTTCTGTCCTTTATCGAGCCCATCTTTGCATGAAATGTTCCCTTGGTATCTCTAATTTTCTTGAAGAGATCTCTAGTCTTTGCCATTCTATTGTTTTCTTCTTATTTCTTTGCATTGATCGCTGAGGAAGGCTTTCTTACCTCTTCTTGCTATTCTTTGAAACTCTGCATTCAAATGGGAATATCTTTCCTTTTCACCTTTGCTTTTCATTTCTCTTCTTTTCACAGCTATTTGTAAGGCCTCCTCAGACAGCCATTTTGCTTTTTTTGCATTTCTTTTTCTTGGAGATGGTCTTGATTCCAGGCTCCTGTACAATGTCATGAACCTCCGTCCATAGTTCATCAGGCACTGTCTATCAGATCTAGTCCCTTAAATCTATTTCTCACTTCCACTGTATAATCTTAAGGGATTTGATTTAGGTCATAACCTGAATGGTCTAGTGGTTTTCCCCAATTTCTTCAGTTTAAGAATGGGGGATAATTGAAAAGTATTTCAATTTTCAACCTTCAAACCTTTGTTTGAGGTTCGTTCTGGGGATCAGAGCAAAGACTTATAACTTCAGTAAGAGGTGTCTGAAAAGTGAAAGTGAAAGTCACTCAGTTGTGTCCAACTCTTTGCGACCCCATAGACTATACAGTCCATGGAATTCTTGAGGCCTGAATACTGGGGTGGGTAGCCTTTCCCTTCTCCAGGGGATCTTCCTAACCCAGGGATCGAGCCCAAATCTCCTGAATTGCAGGCGGATTCTTTACCAGGTGAGCTACAAGGAAAGCCCAGGAGATGTCTACTGTCAGTCAAATTAATCCTGGTTGAATCATCATATTTGTTTCAACTCTACTAGCATTATTTCTCCAAGGGGCACTGGTATCATTTGCATAATTCTTCATTTATATTGTTCTGTCCATTTTACAGGACAGTTGGCATCCCTGGCTCCCACTTGTAAGTGGCATTAGCACTCTGCCCCATTAGAAAACTACAAATTCCAGATGCCCCTACTTCAAAGCAACTGACCCACATGTCTCAGTAGCCTCCTAAGAGTCTCTTGGCTTCTTCCAATTTAGGTTTTATTTGCTGATACCATGTTTTCCTCAGACATAGCTCAGATGCCACGCTCCTTTGCCCAAAGAAAACTTAAACTTTTAAAGCATCTACTGATTTCTTTCTTTTTTTGTGCACAGTTAGGATCCTTGTGTGTCTTTTTCTTTGTGTTAGTGTGCACCTAACAATAATTTTCCTATTCTAGCCGCCGCCTCCATGAATTCCCATCCAGAAATATCCCCTTTGCTTATACTACCAAGCACTTTGTCATGTCCTGTCTCCATTACGGCTCTAGCATTTCATTTTGTATTGCATTCGTTTGTGTATCTGTCTTCCACTAGATTCTTTCCATCTCCCACAGTGTTGAGCACAGAATGTGCACACAGTAGGTATTCAGTAAATCTGTTGAATGAATAAATGTTACCATGTATAGTAATGTCCACATTTCATCCCCTTTTTGGTTAGCAAGTAATAAAAGGTTGTTTTTGTTTTGTTTTGTTTTTAATCTTGTGTATGTTTTAAAAATCAGTTACTCAGTGTTCTTTGGATAAAATAGATATTTTTATTCCTTCCTACAGCTACTGGCATCTACCAGAAGAGATCAAGATAATATGCAGACTGAACTGAATCGCCTTCAGGCAGAAAATGATGCCTCTAAGGAAGAAGTAAAGGAAGTTTTACAAGCCTTGGAAGAACTTGCTGTCAACTATGATCAGAAGTCTCAAGAAGTTGAAGACAAAACTAAGGAATATGAATTACTTAGTGATGAGCTGAATCAGAAATCGGTAGGATACAGTTTTTTTTCTTAATACTTTGGTAAATTATTCTTAATTGGAAAGTTACCTGAGTAAATTATTTCTGTAAAAGCTTAAGACTGATAACATCGATTCTTCAAGAACTCAAGTGTCAACTTTATTTCCTCCCATATATGAAGCTTTAAGGTGGAGGAAGAGGGTTATTTTTTTAGTTTCTAAAGGTCTATTAATATGTAATTAAAGTGGTATTTTAATTGGCTACATATTGGCTACTCCAGATATTATTCTACTGTTAAAAGAAAAAAAAGTTGACTACTAGTTGCCCAGTAAAGTTATTAGCCAACTGTTCAAACTATGATTTTTAAAATGTGCACAAAAAGCAAACTAGCAGGATATATGACTTCACGTAACTTACATTTTGTTCACTGTTAAATTTCCAATACCTGAACCAGTGTCTTCTAGGACAGTGTAATAGCTTCATCATGGTTCCCCAGGAAATGAGGATTTTTGTTTTCATCACTGTAAGGCAAGAGTCCCTGCCCTCTGGCAGTGATGCCAGAAATAGTATACAACTGTGACTGCTTCTGCGATATTTTGAGCATCACCATGGATGAGCTCTCATTTTCTTAAAGTTTTGTTGTTAATGCTGGCTTCTTGTTTAGAAATCATATTTAAAGTTGGACATAGGATCAGTGCTCACCAGTTGTTTCCCGTCACATCAAGTGTTTAAAGGACAGCGGTCAGTGCTACGAAATGACATTTTTGAAAGCCTTTCTGCTCCTGGAGAAGTTCCTTTTCCCTTTTTGATCTCCCAAGTTACATTTAGCTTGAAGTTATAATTAATACCATGGAAATCAAAATACCTTTATAACTCTTAACTGAGTTGCATTACTAGCAAACCTAATTTCTGTTTGAACAAATGATAGGAGTTTCCTAAAACTCTGTAAACTGTAAGTTGGTCCTTAACCACTGACTTCAGCCTTTATGACTGTTCTGTTTGTGTCCCAGTTTCTATATGAGCACTGTATTGGTAAGGAATTAGAAACCCCTAAAGTGGTCTGCATCTTTTTATATACTTAAGAGTATTGCTGTTCAGTTGTTAGAAATATTGTCTGGTAATTTGGACTTGGTAGTATATTGTAGATCACACTGAGTGAACTCACAATCTGCTGGTTTTCAGACACTTAAGGAAATGACCAGAAGAAATGAGCAGCTGAAACAATGGTATCTTTACTAAAAGATACTGATTAAAAGTCAACAACTTGCATTAAAAATACAGTATATGATCTGTGACACAACTAACAGTTTTAAAGCAGACAGGTTCAGTTGAATTTTCAAAATTGTGGTGACTTTGTTGCTGGTAAGCCAGCTATTTTAAATTTATAATTATAGTAATTCATATAGTAATGCTACTTCATTGTCTCCTGGATAATTGCATGTATCATAGTACAAAAGTAGTAGTAATTATCAGGTGAATTCTTCTCAGAAACTAAATACTATATAAAAAGCAGATAAAACTTAATCAGCCATCTAGAAGACTTATCAGTTCCATACTAACATATATTTTCCCAGACTGTTTCCAAAGGTAATAAATGAAAATAAAATCTAGTTAATTTGAAAGTTTTCCATTTCTAGGTAGAAAACATCCAATCTCAAAAATTAGTGAAGTAATACAAACTGTCTGCTCTTGATGGAGCTACAATATGGCTACTTTGCATGGTCCTCTTAGGCCTAAAATACATTTTAAATTTGAGCTGAGAGCTAGCCCAGAACTCAGTAGAGAATTCAAGAAAATGAAAGCAGAAAATAATGGTTTTGTGAGTACTGAATGAAAGTGAAAATGAAGTTGCTCAGTTGTGTCCGACTCTTTGCAACCCCATGGACTGCAGCCTACCAGGCTCCTCCGTCCATGGGATTCTCCAGGCAAGAATACTGGAGTGGGGTGCCATTTCCTTCTCCAGGGGATCTTCCCTACCCAGGGATCGAACCCAGGTCTCCCGCATTGCAGGCAGACGCTTTAACCTCTGAGCCACCAGGGAAGGTGACTGAATGAAAATACCTGTCAATATTTGAGTTGATCTTTCATTTAATAGATTTCACTGTACCTTTTGTGTTTTGTTCTATTAGGCAAGTTTAGCAAGTATAGATGCTGAGCTTCAGAAACTTAAGGAAATGACCAACCACCAGAAAAAAAGAGCGGCAGAGATGATGGCATCTTTACTAAAAGACCTGGCAGAAATTGGAATTGCTGTGGGAAACAATGATGTAAAGGTAATTGTAACTACCTGAGAGTAAGCATGATTATCTGTATAGAGCTCACGCTTTCATTTTTCACAAAGCTCTTTTCATGCCTGTCATCTCCTCCTCCAAGACCCATCTGTAGTAGAGGGTATTAGCTTCATTTTAAATAGATAAGGAAGAGGGAGAGGATGAAGGGTCCTCAAGGAGACATGCTCAGTCAGTAGCATTTGTCTGGACTACATGTTTAGTTTTCTTCTCTATGTAAAGAATTTTGCACTTAGAAATTATTGTTAATAAATTACTACACAGAAAGTGTGTAATTGAAACAATAGCTCCAGGAGTAGACTGTAAGTAAATTAGCTTCTGATTGCTGTAAGTGTTTAAAAAGATAAAAGGTGAGCACTGCTAATTAATTCTTTATATTTGGAAATTTTTTAAACATACAGTAGTAAACAGGACAATACTGTGAACCTCAGAGTTAATCAGTTATCAAAATTTTGTTACATTTTTTCTTTTCTAATAATCTTTTTCAGGGTGCGGATACTTAGTTATATAGCACTAGTGTGTAGTTAAAAAAAAATTGCAACCTGGTAGATTTTAAAACTTAGATCAAAAATACAAGCTAGACTCTTAACTGAAAAAACATGCACATAACATGAAAGGTTTGTATGTTGCAGTAGATATTTGTATGGACTTCCTTTTTTTAAATTAAAGTCTAATTATAGTGACAAGGAGAGCAAATTTATACTTGAGTTTGTAGTGAAAGCCAGCTAAGCAGCCCTGTTTAAGAGCTGGAAATGAAATAAAAGCTTTCACTGTGGAGCACACTTTCCTTCTGTTGTTATTCCAAACTATTGTTTGTTGATGGAGGCAAGGATTCATTCTCATAATTATGTCGTTTCTTAATGCTGGCTCACCTGATCAGAACAGAAATGCATTGTTAAACATTGAATGATGTGACTTGCTCTTTCTTCACTGTCAGTCTGAACATCCTGCCCTGTCCTGTTTGTGGTGAAGTATGTGAGATTGATTACGTTCTGTTGGAATCTTCCAGTATAAAAAAAGTAGATTTCCTTCATATTCTGAACACTGCAAACATGTTCAAATTTTTCTTTGTAAATTTGTGCCTTGTTTTTAGAAAAATCCATCCATTTCATTGAAGAAGAAAATGACAACCCACTCCAGTATTCTTGCCTGGAGAATTCCATGGACAGAGGAGTCTGTCAGGCTACAGTCCATGGCGTCACAAAGAGTCGGACATGACTGAGCAGCTAACGCTTTTCACTTTTTTCATCCATTTCATGTTCAAATAATTTAGTAAGTGAAAAAGTGGTAAAGGTAGAGAAAATAAAGAGTAAGACTGGCTTATGTCTTATGGCAGAGCCAGTGATAACCAGACATCTAAACCGCTTTTGTCACTAAACCATTGCAGTATTTTGAAAACAAGTCAGACTTGCAGATAGGTTCTTTTAAAAGAAAAAATGGATCCTCAATTTTCTTGTGTTTTGCATGTAATTCTTTTCCTGTTAAACATCATCAGTAAGTGCTGCTTGAGTTCTCCTTGTTTTGCATTATGTTTCACTCTTTGTGTTATACAAGTCTCTGGATTTTGATGAATGCATAATATAGATTCACCATTGCAGTATCAGAATCATTTCATGGTCCTAACAAGTTGCTTGTGCTTTATCTGCTCATCCCTCTCCCTTGAATCACTAGCAAACATTGATCTTTTTAACTGTCTCTAGTTGTGCCATTTCCAGAATGTCATATAAGTGGAATCATACAGTATTAGCTGTTTCAGACTGGCTTCTTTTACTTCAGTTCAGTCTCTCAGTCGTGTCCAGCTCTTTGCGACCCCATGAATTGCAGCACGCCAGGTCTCCCTGTCCATCACCAACTCCTGGAGTTCACTTAAACTCATGTCCATCAAGTTGGTGATGCCATCCAGCCATCTCATCCTCTGTCATCCCCTTCTCCTCCTGCCCCCAATCCCTCCCAGCATCAGTGTTTTCCAGTGAGTCAACTCTTCACATGAGGTGGCCAAAGTACTAGAGTTTCAGCTTTAACATCATTCCTTCCAAAGAACACCCAGGACCGATCTCCTTTAGAATGGACTGGTTGGATCTCCTTGCAGTCCAAGGGACTCTCAAGCGTCTTCTCCAACACCACAGGTCAAAAACATCAATTCTTCAGCACTCAGCCTTCTTCACAGTCCAACTCTCACATCTATACATGACCACTGGAAAAACCATAGCCTTGATTAGATGGACCTTTGTTAGCAAAGTAATGTCTCTGCTTTTGAATATGCTATCTAGGTTGGTCATAACTTTCTTTCCAAGGAGTAAGCGTCTTTTAATTTCATGGCTGCAGTCACCATCTGCAGTGATTTTGGAGCCTTAAAAAATAAAGTCTGACACTGTTTCCACTGTTTCCCCATCTATTTCCCATGAAGTGATGGGACCAGATGCCATGATCTTCGTTTTCTGTATGTTGAGCTTTAAGCCAGCTTTTTCACTCTCCTCTTTCACTTTCATCAAGAGGTTTTTTAGTTCCTCTTCACTTTGTGCCATAAGGGTGGTATCAATTGCATATCTGAGGTTATTGATATTTCTCCTGGCAATCTTGATTCCAGCTTGTGCTTCTTCCAGCCCAGCATTTCTCATGATGTACTCTGCATAGAAGTTAAATAAGCAGGGTGACAATATACAGCCTTGACGTACTCCTTTTCCTATTTGGAACCAGTCTGTTGTTCCATGTCCAGTTCTAACTGTTGCTTCCTGACCTGCATATAGATTTCTCAAGAGGCAGGTCAGGTGGTCTGGTATTCCCATCTCTTTCAGAATTTTCCACAGTTTATTGTGATCCACATTTAAGGTTTTTCCATGCCATCTTTTAGCTTGATAGCTCATTTCATTTTTGTATGTAAAAGAAAGTGAAAGTGTTAGTTGCTCAGTCATGTCTGACTCTTTCCGATCCCATGGACTGTAGCCTGCCAGGCTCTGTCCACGGAATTCTCCAGACAAGAATACTGGAGTGCATTGTCATTCCCTTCTCCCGGGGATCTTCCAGACCCAGGGATTGAACCTGGTGTCCTGCATTGCAGGCAGATTCTTTACCATTTGAGCCACCAGGGAAGCCCTTTTGTATGTAGGTAGGTACCTGTTGAAGGCCACTTTGGTTACCTCCAGTTTAAAGCTGCTGTAAACAGACATTCATGTGCAGGTTTTTCTGAGTACATAAGTTTTTGATTCGATGGGTTAAAATAACTAAGAGCATGATTGCTAGATCATAGGTTAAGACTATATTAACTTAGTAAGAAACTCCCAAACTGTGTTCGAAATTGGCTTATAGCATTTTTTGCTCCCACCAGCAATAAAATGAAAGTTCTATTAATTCACATCCTCACCAGTATTTGATGTCATCATTTTTTTGGTTTGAGTCTTTTTAATAGATATGTGACATTATCACACAGTTTTGGTGTTTTTGTTTTTAATTGAAGGATAATTGCTTTACAGTATTGTGTTGGTGTCTGCTATACATAAACATGAATCAGTCATAGCACACTGTTGTTTAATTTGCGTTTTGGACTCTTTATTTTCTTACCTTGAATTTTAAGAGTTCTGTTTGTGTGTTTTGAATAATAGTCCTTCATTAGGTTTGTGTTTTGCAGATATTTCTCCCAGTCTGGCTATCTTTTTAATGAAGTCTAGCTTGCCATTCTTTTTCTTCATGGATTGTGGTTTTGGTGTTACACTTTAAAACCTCATCTCCAAACCCACAGTCACCTAGATTTTCTCATTTGTTATCTTCTAGAAGTTTTTTGATTTTGAATTTACATTTAGGTGTATGATCCATTGGGAGTTCATTTTTTTCTATGAGGTATTTACATGTGGATGACTAGTTTTTCCAGCAGTTTAATAAAAAGACTGTCCATTTTCCATTGAATTCCCTTTGTCCTCTATCAGAGATTATTTGACTGTATTTGTGTATGCTATTCCTAGGCTTTCGATTCTTTTCTAATAACCTATTTGTTCTTTTGTCAGTACCATATCATCTTAACTGGAGGGTTAGTAAGTCTTGAAGTTAGGTAGTGTTAGCCTTCAACTTTGTTGTTCCTCAGTATTATGTTGGCTGTTCCTTTTAAGTGATAATATGAATGACATCAGAAAGAGAGGTTTTTAGTTTCAGATTCCCTTGTTTCCTTGTTTTGCTAATATATTGGAAAGTGATTGACTTTTGTGTAAGTTAATCTTGTATCCTGTAATGTTGCTATAATGGCTTTAAACAGTCATGTCATCTGCACACAAAGACAAGTTTACTTGTTTCTTCTCAAGCTCCTTATTTTTAATTTGAAGTATAGTTGATTTACAATATTGTGTTAATTTCTCCTGTAAACCAGGGTGATTGATTTGTACATAGATACACATTCTTTTTCATACACTTTTTCCATTATGATTTAGCACAGAATATTTAAGATATATCCCTGTGCTATACAGTAGGACCTTGTTGTTTATCCAGTCTATATATACTAGTTTGCATCTGCTAATCCCAACCTCCCACTCTCTCCTTCCCCCCTCCTCCCCCCACCCGCCCCACCCCCTCACCCACTCCCCACTGCCCCTTGACAAATACTAGGTGATGCCCATAAGTGGGACTGACTGCTGGATCATATGGTAATTCTATTTTTAGTTTATTTTGAGAAACCTCCATAGTGTTCTCCATAGTGGCTGCATCAGTTTACATTCCCACCAGCAGCGTAGGAGGGTTCCCTTTTCTCCACACCCCCTCCAGCATTTGTTATTTGTAGACTTTTTAATGTAGGCCGTTCTGACCAATGTTAGGTGGTACCTCATTGTATTTTTGATTTGCATTTCTCTAATATTTAGTAGTATTAAGCATCTTTTCATGTGCCTTTTGGCCATCTGCATTTCCTCTTTGGAGAAATGTCTGTTTAAGTCTTCTGCCTCTTATGGGGGGTGAGGTGTTTTGTTGTTGAGTTGTATGAGCTGTTTGTATATTTTGGAAATTAAGCCCTTGATGGTCTCATCATTTGCAAATATTTTCTGCCATTCTGTAGGTTGTCTTTTTGTTTTGATTATGGTTTCCTTTTCTTTGCAAAAGCTTGTAAGTTTGATTAGGTCCCATTTGTTTGCTTTTGCTTTCTGCTGCCTTGGGATACTGAACTTAAGAAAACATTGCTATGATTTGTCAGAGAATATTTTGCCTATTATCTCTTCTAGTTTTATGGTGTCATGTCTAATGTTTAAGTCTTTAAGCCCTTTTGAGTTTATTTTTGTGCATGGTGTGAAGGAGTGTCTTAACTTCATTGATTCATCTGGCTGTCCAACTTTCTCAACACCATTTGCTAAAAGACTTTTTCCCATTATATGTTCTTATCTTTGTCAGAGGTTAATTGTCCATAGGTGTGGGTTTATTTCTGGGTTCTCTGTGCCAGTATCATGCTTTTTTGCTGACTGTAGCTTTGTAGTATTATCTGAAGTCTGGGAGGGTTATACCTCCTGCTTTTTCCTTAGGATTGCTTTGGCAATTCTAGATCTTATGGTTTCATATAAATTTTAGGATTATTTAGTTCTGTGATGAATGTCATGGGTAATTTGATAGTAATCCCATTAAATCTATAGCTTGCTCTGGGTAATATGGCCATTTTAACAATATTAATTCTTCCAGTTCAAGAACATGGAATATCTTTCCATTTCTTTGAATAAACATCAGTTTCCTTTATTAATGTTTTGTAGTTTTCAGCATGTAAGTCTTTTGCCTACATGGTTCAGGTTTATTCCTGTTTTATATGTTTATTTATATGATTTTAAAGGATACTGGGGTTTTTTACATTGCCTTTCTGATATTTTATTATTAATGTAAAGAAATGCAACCAGTTTCTATATGTTAATTTGTATCCTGCTACCTTGCTAAATTCATTTTATCAATTTTAGTTTTTGTGTGGATTCTTTAGGGTTTTCTATATATAGTATATTATCTACATATGATAATTTTACCTGTTTCAGTTTGGATATCTTTTATTTCTTTTTCTTGTCTGGTTGATGTGGTTAGAACTTCCAGTACTATATTGAATAGAATTGGTGAGGGTAGGCATCCTTGTCTTGTTCCAGATGTTAGTGGGAGGGTCAAGCTGTTTTTTTGTGTTTTATTTTTATGTTTTTGGGTTTGGGGAATTTCTTTGGTCATACTGTGTGGCTTGTGGGATCTTAGTTCCCCAACCAGGGATTGAACCCGGGCTCCAGCAGTGAAAGTAAGTCCTAACCACTCAACCACTGGGGAATTTACCTGAGCTCCTTATTTTTTGACACTGAATATTGTACTGGAATTTTGTAATGAAACTCATGAAGGTTACTAAGGAATGTGCACTGACCACAGTTCCTCCTTAGTGAACTTAAAAATCATTCTTTTCCAGCCACCTAAACATCATTATTTGTTAAGTTTTGAACTGGACTTACACATAAACAGTAAATTTACTGAGCGCCTTTGAGGAGGAAATCCACAAATTGAAAGAGGCAGAGTTTATTAGTTTTGTTTGTTTATATGTTATATTTTTTTCCCTGTAGGCATGTGTTAACATTAAGTTTAGAAGGTAAGGAAGGCAAAAATTAAGCTCTCCTTTACTTACCCTTTAGTAAAAACAATATTTAATAAAAGTTCCAAACTTCCTACAAATGTTGAATAATATTAAAAGTATTTAATTTTGTTTAAGATTTTAGAACCTAATTGGGTAAACACACACACAAAAAACCTTTTTTTATCTTTCATTTCTGTTTCTCCTTTTCTCACAGCAGCCTGAGGGAACTGGCATGATAGATGAAGAATTCACTGTTGCAAGGCTCTACATTAGCAAAATGAAGTCAGAAGTAAAAACCATGGTAAAACGCTGCAAACAGTTAGAAAGCACACAAACTGAGAGCAACAAAAAAATGGAAGAAAATGAAAAGGAGTTAGCAGCATGCCAGCTTCGTATCTCTCAAGTATGTGTTACAGAACAGACCTTCCTCATTTTTTTGAACAGCCACATAATAAATTTTATTTATTGTTAAAGTTGTAAGAAAAATGACCTTTTGTAGGTTATTTTGAGTAACAACATTAAGCATTTAATTCAGCTACTTTTTCCTACTCTAGCTGCAGTGTGATAACATGAATGATTTAACTGGGTTATATTTGGTGACATGTATATGTTAAGTAAAGGAATTTACTAGAAAGCTGTGACTGATGACTATTGAATCTGGAATAATTCTAGCATAAGCAAAACTGCAGGGCCAGTTATATGGCTTTGGCAACTAAATGGATGAGACCATTCAGCAGGATAGGAATTGGAGGAGAAAGGTAGAGGTTAATGTTAGTTGGAGATAACAGTAAGAATATTACTTCATAAATCAGCCTTTAAAGTGCCTTGTTTTGTAAGTGTTAGAAACTGCACAGATGACCATTTCATTGATTAAATTCTTCATCTTTATAAAAACTTGCCCCTGAACATTTTGGTCTTAAGTATCTTGTTCTGTAAGTTTATTTTATGTTTAATATAGTGATAAATCTTGCTTACTCTCAAATATTCTGAACAACTGAGTGTGTATGAGAGGTTTGCCTCCATTCATTGGCTCCACTTCATAACAGTTTATTTTCCTCAAAAGCATGAAGCCAAAATCAAATCATTGACTGAGTATCTTCAAAATGTGGAGCAAAAGAAAAGACAGCTGGAGGAGTCTGTTGATTCCCTCAGTGAAGAGCTAGTTCAGCTTCGAGCACAAGGTACTCTCTTCCAGTTATTCGTGAGTGATACTTATGTTATAAACTGTAACTGACTCCAGTATGATTGTAGTAAACATATTGACACTGATGGGGAATACACTAGTAGGAATACAGACCAATTGGAATAGTAAATATTACATTTTAGTGTGGCTTTGAAATTGTTTTTGAATATGGAAGTGACCAATCTAGGAATTTGTAAGTTGTGTGTGTGTGTGTGCATGCATGTGTGCATGTGCCATGTGCACCTGTCCTGACACAGGGGACTTAGAAAGCTGTCTTGTTTCCCTACACACACTAGCCCATCTATTCCAGAATTTGGCCAAAAAAATAAAGGAAACCATAATATCAATACAAAGAATATAACTACGGTCACTAATTAGTATGTACTGAGTAAAATTTACTATGTAGCATTTGGGTAATTTAAAGTCAAGTACTGTTAAGGAAAGTTGTTTAGTCAGTCAATCATGTCTGACTCTTCTGTGACTCTAGCTTGCCAAGCTCCTCTGTCCATGGGATTTTCCAGGCAAGAATACTAGAGTGGGTTGCCATTTCCTTCTCCAAGGGATCTTGCCCACCCAGGGATCGAACCCACGTCTCCTGTGTTGACAGGAGGATTCTTTACCACTGAGCCACTAGAGAAAGCCCATTAAGGAACCTAGCCTCATAAAACCCATTTGCCCCTTGGTTTGTATCAAGAACTCTCTTCTGTTTTCTCTTCCCACCCAAACAGAGAAAGTGCATGAAATGGAAAAGGAGCACTTGAATAAGGTTCAGACGGCAAATGAAGTTAAGGTAAGTTTGATGTAACATTGGACTCTAATGGCTTTAATTCATCATTATTAATCATGATTAATCTGACTTAAAATCCTCTTCCCCCAATTATTTTAGCAAGCTGTTGAACAGCAGATCCAAAGCCATAGAGAAACTCATCAAAAACAAATTAGTAGTTTGAGAGATGAAGTCGAGGCAAAAGAAAAACTTATTACTGATCTTCAAGAGTAAGTGTGTTTTCCTTTCTTCTGAGGTAGTAGAAACTAACTTGGAAAGACTTGCCTGTTTAGACAGAAGGACATAAAAGGTCACTGGTGGGTAATATATCCTTATTTTTAACGTTTCTAACCTGCATTTTTCTTTGAAACAATTTTTGACTTGAAAATAAAGAATCTTCATTTGTGAGAACTTCTAGTTCCAGTGGAAGTTTTTGAAAATTTTTCTTAGGTCTTTTGATGTAGATATTCAGTAAAAAAAATATTGCCCAACTTTAACCGTTATTTCAGATACACATCACTGTCTTCTCCAGATCCTTTCCTTAATGTTTTTAAAAAATAATTATTTATTTTAGCCTGCATTGGCTCTTGTTTGGGGCATGCAGGCCTCTCTAATTGTGGTGCATGGCTCTAGGGAGTCTGGGCTCTGTCGTTTGTAGCACTCAGGGTCTCTAGTTGAGGCATGAGAGCTCAGTTGCCCCATAGCATATGGGATCTTAGTTCCCCAACCAAGGATTGAACCCAAGTTCCTGCATTGCAAGGTGGATTCTTAACCACTGGACCAGCAGGGAATTCCTGAGAAAAACTTTATGAAAACTGTGTGTTTTAAAAATGTTTCTTTTAATAGAAGTGGTTGTCTTAGTTTTTCTAGAACATACTTTTCTTACTTCCACAGCCATACACATATAGCATAGAATTGATAGAAATTTGAGGTCTTTGACCAAATCATGATTTGAGTAGGAGGCAAAGGAGAGTAACAAAAAATGATGACAAAGCTTGGGACATGGAACTTTTTGTTAATGGATTTAGGGAAAGAATTCAGGAGAATGAAACATACGAAATCAAGATATGGTTGTAAACCAAACTGAAAAATATCATATGGCTGAATGTGGCCAGATCCTCTTTCTGCCTCTGTGGACGGCAGCCTAAAGAGGAGGCCTGGTGTATGTGAATGGTGAGACTACAGAATTTAAGACTTTGAAAATTTTTAATTACAGCATTCAGAAAATGATTTTGATCTTGCGAGGTGTTTTTTATTTTGTCAGCCAAAACCAGAAAATGATGTTAGAGCAAGAACGCCTGAGAGTAGAACATGAAAAGTTGAAAGCTACAGATCAGGAAAAGAGCAGAAAACTACATGAACTTACGTGAGTAGATGTTTTGATTCAAGTTTAAAAATAAAAAACTAAGTTAGAGAATTGCAGGCATTGCTCTCAGTTATATTCAGTGGATAAATGTTTCACTTTGTGTAGGCGAAGGGGTGTTTTTCTTAAACACTCTTGAGTTGGTTTGATTTATACCTAAAAACATGCAATACATTCTTGTACTTTAATGAAAGCAAGGTCTTATATTTCGCTGATAATTAAGATTCAGATTAATTACTACAAGATCCATCATAAAAATAAACCGAAAGCGTGACATTTAGAAGTTTAGATTTTAGGGTCTGCCACAAAATCTGTTTTTGTCAGATTTGATCTTGCATAAAAACACATTTTTTTTTTGTCTTCAGTAATTTATAATCTGTAATTTTCCTTTAGTCAGAGTTGTTTCTGATATGCTATATGATAATACATATTCTAAAATTTAGAAAGAACCACTGCTTATTCCTTATGCCACATATTCTTTCATCTCTCCCATTGCTGTGACAGTTCTTTCCTGATAACCTATAGATTTTAGAAGATTATAAGGCATATAGAAATTTCTTTGAAAGGATAAACATTGGTAAATTTTTTCAAAATAAGATCTTTTTCGTATATGAATTTAAGCATTGATCCTGTCAGATAAAAATATTTGATTGAATACTTGTGCTAAATAAAACGAATTTACGGACTCAAAAGCGCATATTTACTGTATTTGTATATTCTCCTACTGTTCAGGGTTATGCAAGATAGACGAGAACAAGCAAGACAAGACTTGAAAGGTTTGGAAGAGACAGTGGTAAGAAAAACTTGGAAATAAATAGGATTGGGGAATATTAATGGATTCTTCCCCTGGTTTTAGTAAATTTGAAGACCAGCTTCTAAAAATACTGCTTTCTTAATTCAAGGCAAAGGAACTTCAGACTTTACACAACCTGCGGAAGCTCTTTGTTCAGGACCTGGCCACCAGGGTTAAAAAGGTAATAAAATAATACCAGGGTGGATATTTATGTAGTAGTGCTTGTTGTTTTTGTTGTTCATCGCTAAGTCATGTCTGACTCTTTGCAACACCATGGACTGCAGCACACCTTAAAGCTCCTCTGACCTCCTCTGTCTCCCGGAGTTTGCTCACAGTCATGTCCGTTGAGCCAGTGATGCTATCTAACCATCACGTCCTCGGCCACCCCCTCCCTTCTCCTTTCGCCTTACAGTAGTGCTTTCTGTGTCTAATTGTATTCACAAGTGAGATAACTTTACATTGTCGCAACAGCTTTGGTAGTAAACTTAGACCTTTTATTTGATCCAGTAATACTTTTTCATAGCATTGATTGATCTTTTTCTAGAGTGCTGAGATTGATTCAGATGACACTGGAGGCAGTGCTGCTCAGAAGCAGAAAATCTCCTTTCTTGAAAATAATCTGGAACAACTCACCAAAGTCCACAAACAGGTAATAAAGAGTCTATTTCAATGTCACTGCAATAAAAACTGAGAAGTAACAAGCATTTGAATCTTAAGAGTCCTAAGGATTTTCATACCTTGAGCCATTCTGTTACTGTGTCATGCAATTATATAAATAAACCACTAGCGATTTTTACATTAGTTACTATTTTTAACAGCCTTTTATCAAGAGGCCAGTGGAAAGATGGGTTGTTATTTTCTTTGTAGGGCTTCAGGTCTGTCAGTTTCCTTAATTTATTCATGGTCATTTTTAAATCTCTGGGAGACAAGTCTTTAAGTTAAAATGCCGTTGTTGTTGTTTTTTGGGGGGAGGGGGGTCTTGGTACATTTAATACCTCAGAGTGTGAAATATATAAAATAACAAGGTAGTTCATTTTTTTTTTTTTGTAAAGTAGGGACTTCCCTGGCAGTCCAGTGGTTAGGACTCTACATTTCCATTATGGGGGTCCAGATTCTATCCCTGGTCAGGGAACCTAAGATCCTGCAAGCTATGCAGTGTGGCCAAAAAAAAAAAAAAGAGGAATACTTACTGTGGGGTTTGTTTGTTTTGTTTACTTTTTTCTTTTATTAAGGCTTGATAACATGATTCATTTACTTAGTTTTTAAGCTCCTTGGCATACTTGTATGTCTTTGTTACTGTAAACCTGGTGTTTGCACTAGAGTGAGATTCAGGAAATTTTAGCCTTTCTTTCAGCACTTATTAAGGACTTGTTAAGTTTACGTTTACTTGTGGATCTTACTGTATCTAAAAGGATTTTCATGTCCACCAGATGAGTCTCTTGATGAAGAGACCTAATGCTATGTTATAACGTATTGTTATGGGGGAAGAACAGTCTCACCAGCCCCTCAATATTGAATGAAATTATATTTGGGGGGAGACATATGAGTATATTTATAGATACATGTATTATTTGCATGTTGCTGCCTAAATTAAACTAGCTGTGGGAAAACCTTAACATAAAATGTAGTGTGTGTTTTTTTTTTTCCAAGAGAAGTTACAAAATGTTTATATTTTTTCAAATAATCAGTAAAGCCAGAATCCTTATTTTCTGTATCTACTTTTAGCTGGTGCGTGATAATGCAGATCTTCGCTGTGAGCTCCCTAAGCTGGAAAAGCGACTCAGAGCTACAGCTGAGAGGGTGAAAGCTTTGGAGTCTGCGCTGAAAGAAGCCAAAGAAAATGCATCTCGCGATCGCAAACGCTATCAGCAGGAAGTAGATCGTATAAAGGAAGCAGTCAGATCAAAGAATATGGCCAGAAGAGGACATTCTGCACAGATTGGTTAGTAGGACACAATAAAACCATGAAGCTTTGCTTTGGTTTAAATATTTTTATTTACTGGAGAATGTAGTCTGATTTGTCATATGGTATTTGTTACATTTTCTAGTTTACCAGAGGGTGGCACTGTTGGGAGTGACGAGCGTTGAGGCATAGCCACCTTAGCAGGGGAAGGAGCTAAGTCAGAACTAGATGAGCAAGACTGGTCAGGTTTAGAGAAACTAAGAAGAGCACTGTTATTAAAGCAAGAAGAGACTTGAAAGAAAATGTCATCCAGTATCTTGTGCTTTACTTGTAAAGCAGTGATACAGGAATAAGGTTTTAAAAAAGTTATTAAATTTAACCTTTCAACAAGATTTTTAAGGATTGTATAGGTCCTCGACAAAAGGATGTAACTGAAAAGAAAAAGAGAGGTGGAAGGATTTGCTGAGAAACAAAAAGCCAAAGAAAAAACCTTTGGGAATGTGTTGTAAATAAAGAGAAGAGACTAAAGTAAGCATTTGTTTTTCATACTAGCTAAACCTATTCGTCCCGGGCAACATCCAGCAGCTTCTCCAACTCATCCAAGTGCGATTCGTGGAGGAGGTGCATTTGTTCAGAACAGCCAGCCGGTGGCTGTGCGAGGTGGAGGAGGCAAGCAGGTGTAAGCTCCCCACGACACCCGCGGGTTTGTGAGCTCTCTCTGGCTTTTGAATCACAGCTGTCCTTGGGAGGTGTTCAGCAACTGGTGGTTAAATACTTTTTTGGATTCTAACATTAGTAGCATGTTTTCTTTTTATATATGGGATTCTGAAAGTAACTTACCATGGTTTCCTTTAGAGTTTTTTCATAATTCAGATCATAGTATCTGCATATTCAAATTTGTGTTCTTAATGTTGTTAACCTAATACTGGGTCATTTTTTTAAAGCTCTTACTTAACTGTTGTATTATCTAGTGTAAATACCATGGTTTTGTGGCTATTTTACTGGATATTTAATTATGTTAATTTTTTCATACTTGAAATTTTCCAGTGTTGAAATTTTCATGTATGAAATTTGAAGTAATGAAACATCTTTTTATACCTCCTTTCAGATTATTTCCAGAAGATTCCCATAAGTGGAATCACAAGAAAGTGAACATTTGTAAGATTCTTGACACATACTAACTAACACACTGCTATTCCCAATGACTGTGCTAAATTGTATCCTCGCCAAGGACACTGTCTATTTTGCTGCATCTTTGCCAGTATTAATAGTTTTTAAATGTCCAGTTTAGTAGGCTGGAATAAGCATCTCATTGATTTAGGAATGCATTTGAATTTTTCATATATTTATTGGCCCATTTATATACTTTTTTTTTTTCTGTGGCCTTTGCCATTTTACTCTTGTGAGTGGTTTTTCTGACTGATTTATGAGTTCTTGTTTCTTTGTAAATACAAGTAATAGCTGCACCCTGTCAAAGAATAGACAGTTATCACAAAGCAAGAAAATAAATATCATCTGGAAATAGCACCCAATATATATATCCTTCTGGAACTTTCTTTAAATATTATAACTTTTAAATTAGGAAGGTTAAAATGTAAATAACTGTGACACACTACCAGTATACTATGCTGTTCTGAATATGCTGATAGCCTGCTTTTTTAACTTGGCAATATATTGTGAACATTTTCTTAATACAACATGGCTAATTATAGCTGCCTATTATTTTATCAGATTTAATTCTTAGCAAGTCCCAAGTGTGTAGGTGGTTTGGAAACTAAGGAAACTAAAAAATACAGTATAATTATGAGATAGTTAACTGGTTTGTTTCTGACAAACACTAAAGTTGTTTTATTTTAATCTTCCTTGTTTTTATGTTGTCATTTTTGCATAACATTGGCTTGCAATTTGAGTAGAATATTAAGCAGCATTCTGGAGAATTCACATTTCCATAAATTTAATACAATTTTTTGTCCACATACTAGAGGTTTCAAAAGAGAGTGACACTGTGAAAGAGTTAATGGATATTGGAGTCCACCTAAGTTTGAATTCTGATTTTTTTACTTTTATGAACTTTAACAAGTTACTTTTTTAACAGTTGATTTCTTTTTTGTTTTCACTCCTTTTTAAAAATTCTTAGGCATAAAAGTAAATTATGAAGTTTATGACCCATTTAATGTATCTCTGAAATAGAACATTTTTCTATATACCTCAACATTATCACAATTGACAAAATATTTTTAATATTATATCAATCCATCTTTGGAATTTTCTGATTACTTATGATTTTTAAATCTTTTACAGCTGGTTTGTCTAAACCAGGGAATAATCCAGAACCCATGTTTACATTAGGTTATTTGCCTTAAGTCTTGAATCTAGAATAACATCCCACCCTCTTTTTTTGTTTTTTATGACATTGACTTACTAAATAGAACAGGCCAATCTTCTGGAGCGTAGGCCACCTCTGGTGTGTTTGGTTGTTTCTGGATGCAGCTGCTGTGTTCCTCTGTTCCCTGTTTATTAAAAGCATTTATTGAATTCTTGTGCACATTTTTACAGGATTACATTGTAGGTGTTATGTGTTTAATATTGTGTCACATCAGCAGACATTACAGTGGTTTTTCTGCCCCCGTTTTTTCCCCTTTGGATTAATGACTTGTTGAGCCTCTTTATTAATAAAATGAAAGTCGTTCTTGAGAATTATACAAGTTAAGGCATCACTACCTAGTACAGAGCAGATGCTGAGGAGGTGCAAGCTGCCTTTTCTGAAATAGAAGGTGGGCAAAAGAATTTTCAAAGGATAAATATAAATCAGGTAAAAGTTTATCTGTTTTGGATATTGTTGTCACATTAAAATTCACATGTGAACTTTGAACTCCTGTCTCATTTGCAGAGAGCATAGTCCATGACCTTTGTTAAGTAAAATAGGTTTTAGCAGCAGATTGCTGATTCAGTGTAATGAAAGCACTTGAGGGAATTGGCTAACCTAGGTAACACAGGTTTTCAAGACCTGAAGTAACTATAAAAGTATGATTACGTACAGGTTTGTTTCATTGCTGGTCCAAAGTATAATGGTTATTATTTTTTAAAGTCTTGCAGTGATCAATCTTAAGCCCAGATTGAGGAGTATATGATAACTACTTTGTAGAGATTTTTTAATTATTAAGAAAAGCACTTCGAAACACTGCATTTATTCTGGGGAGAGATGGCAATGTATGAATGATAGTGATACTCGTAGTACCCAGTTTTATGCGGCTGGTTGGTTCTTCTAGCTGCATGATGCTTTGGACACGTTGAGGTTTTCTAATAAACACAGAGGTAAATAGGCAGTGGATTACAAGGATGCCTCCAGGTAACTCCTACTGGGATTGTTTACTTTTATTTTATTTTACTTTCGGCCACACCTCACGGCTTTGGGGATTTTTAGTTCCCTGACCAGGAATTGAACTCTGGGCCATAGCAGTGAAAGTGCCCAGTCCTAACACTGGACCACAGGGGAAGTCTCTGGGATTGTTTATTTGTTCCTTTCCGTAGCACATGTACCTCATGCTTGTTGGTACACCCCACCCCTTTTTGTTTTTCACAGCTACCATGTATGTAACATTGCTAGTTAATTAGTGGTCCTTGACTTAATGTCACTGACACTGTCTACTGGCTGGCATTTTATTGACCATCTTTTTCTTAAAAAAAAAAAACAAAACTGTAAGTTATATATCAGCTTACTCATAGGTCTTGAGGTAAGTAAAAGCAAATGCAGGGTTGACTTCCTTTCAATATTGTACTGTCCCTAGACAGCTCTGCTTAGGAGACAAAAGGAAGAGAAATCAAATCATTCATTGTTGTGATGAGTTTTGGGAGAAGTGGTCAAAGCTGTTGGCTAACTGTTTTTAAACTAATTGGTATATTTCATTTCATTCTTTTCAAACACAGGTTTTGTATAAATAATATTTTCTCTGTTTTTTTCCATCTTCAGGTGTTAAAAGTAATTGAAGTATGAAGAGGACATAATTCAATGACTGTAGCCTGTATCCCTTGGGAACTCTAGAATTATAACGTTTTTTAGTGTATAAATTGTACCTGGCCTGTACAGCTGTTTCCTATCCACTCTTCTTGTAAACTCTGCTGCTTCCCAACACAACTAGAGTGCAATTTTGGCGTCTTAGGAGGGAAAAACGACAGTTTATAACTGTGGCCCTATTTATTACACAGTTTGTCTTTCATGTCTTAAATTTAGTCTTCACTGTGCCAAGCTAACTGTATCATATAAGACTGTGCTTTTTGTACTTGTTCGTGTTTATTTTTTAATCTCAGTTTAAGTTACCTAGCTGCTACTGCTTGTTTTTCTTTTCTTATAAAATAATACCTTATTTTAGGGGAAATGGAACTTTTAGATTAAATGTCTTAAATTTTACCACTTACAACACTACATGCCCACAAATTATATCAGGTCAGTACTGTACTTAAAAATCCTTTGAAATGATTTCAGAGTTAAAATTACATGTATCATCTCTTGAAGTTTGCTTCTGAAAACTACTCTTTGAGCACTGAAACCTTTAACTGAAAACTGCCTAACTAGACACTTGAGACTGGGCAAGGCTACTTAATTATCTTGTGAAATGCCTATTGCTGAATTATCTTGAATAGAAATCTTTCACACTATCAAAAGCAAATCTTTTGCTTTTGTTTAAGAAAAACAGTTTGGAAAAGAGATTCATTTCTCTTCTTCCCAATGCTGTATACACATAGCTTGGTAGAATTGGAAACACCTTGCTTTGTGAGCCTGTTTAGTTAATATAAGAATTGGATGGATAATAATTTGTCAACTTTATATAATGAAATGAACTAAGATATGGATATTATAGGATTAAACATAATTTCATATTGTTAGTACTGTATTGGTTGATCTAAATTTATAGCATTTGGAAATTGAGAAAACATGTGGAAGGACAGGACAAATATATGGCGAATTTATAAATAATAGGTAAATTTTGGTCTGAAAATCCCTGAGGTGTCTTTAACCTGCTACACTAAATCATACACTATAACATACTTCTTATTTAGTCTAGGAGTAGTAAATTATTTGCAAGTCACTAATAATCCTCAAATTATTTTGTTGGCGGTAGCTGGTAATTTTGTAATTACGTGTATCTGTTTTTGCCACTTCTTCCTCAGATGATTAAGTCAACAGTTTATTTTAGAAACTATAAAAATAATAGGGAAAGAGATTTCAATATTTGCTTCACCACTTGGGAGTGGGTAACTGCAACTGTGTTAGCAGAAATTTGCAAAGACTGGGAATGTAAAGTTACTCAGAGGAGAAAGCTGGAAAGTTCTGTGTTAGGATCTGGGTGGCAGAATTAACTTTTTGAAAAAGTTTTATATACAGATATTTGTATTAAATTTGGAGCCATAGTCAGAAGACTCAGATCATAATTGGCTTATTTTTCTATTTCCTTAACTATTGTAATTTCCACTTTTATAATAATTTTGATTTAAAAGATAAATTTATTTATTTTTTTAACAGTCAGAAATCCTCGCTGTTCTGATCTGCAGCAACCTTTAAAATGATTGTATTGTTTTTAGGCTTGATCAAAAGAAACACTCCAAAAATTGAGATGAAAACTTGCAGAGCGGCAAGATTGAAGCAATGCAGTTAACTAAAAACAGTGCTACCGCCTGTTGGTGACGATAGTTTTCTAAATGAAGAAATGTTTGGCTGCATTCACACAGACATTTGTATTTTGTTTGCAAATGAAAGCTTGCTTCTTTGGGCAATATTCTTAAATGAAGCAGAAATTTTTTTCTCTCTTTTGTCTGAATATAGGAGTTTCTTTCTTGTAAGATGTATCACAGGTATTGGTGCTGTGTAACAAACAATGAATTGTAACTAGTGTGTGGTTCAGAATACACAATGTTAGGGTTTTTAAAATATCTCAATGGTTTTTTTCTATTTATAATTTCAGATTTTCACAAAATGTACAGAGAATTTCATAAATTTGTTTTAATTGAACTGCTTTTGCTATGGTAGGTCATTAAACACAGCATTTACTCTTATAAGTGAAAATTTCTGATCATCTGGAACATTGATACTTATTTCAATTTACAGTGTCTTTTTTTTGACTGAATAAATTAATGTTCCTCTGAATGGCATTGATAAATGGTTCAGAAAAGAAACTCAGTGAAATGAAAGTAATATTTATTCATGGTGATCAGTTAAATTATTTGCCTAATTTAAGAAAACTACTGTGCGTAACTCTCAATTTGGCAGGAGATGATAGAGGAGTCTGAGTCTGCCTGTGGAATACGTTGGTTTCTTTTCAGTGCTTGAAGATACATGCAGAGATAATTGGTTTGGGAAGACGCCATATAATTTTAAGTTAACCTGCATGCTGTAAATGTCTTTTATGTTTAAATAAAGAGGAAAAAATTTTTTGAAATGCAATGACTTTCTTAAAATGTGTTTCAGTTTTATATCAGGTTGGTTTTACATGACCAAGTGGCCTTTTTTCTTGACAGAATAGTCACTAGTGTGTCATTATATTCAATATAATTTTGTTTCCTAATGAATTGCCTGTGCTTTGGATATGAGGTATTAAATAGGCTAAAGAATTAAGAGCTAGAGATGAATCCTCAATCTCAGTTATTTTGCTGTACTGTGATAAGGACATGTCACTCTGTTGTTCTTCCCCCAAAACCATAACCCCTGTCTGATCATGAGAAAAATACCACACAATCCAAATAGAGGGACATTCTAGCAAATACCTGGCCAGAACTCTTCCACAGTGTCAAGATCATGGAAAACCAGGAGAGAGATATCTGAGGGGACTCTGTAGACTTGATAACTAGATGCAGTGATGCGGTGTGGTGTCCTCAGTTGAGCCCTGGAACAGTAAAAAGATATAAGTTAGGGCTTCCCTTTTGGCTCTGTGGTAAAAAAAATCCACCTGCCAATGCAAGGGAGGGGTCTAATTCCTGATCCAGGAAGATCCCACATCTATGGATCCTGTGCTCCATATGAAGAGAAGCCACCACAGTGAGAACCCTGTGCACCAAAACTGGAGAGTAACCCCCCATTGTCCGCAGCTAGAGAAAAGTCTGCACAGCAGTGAAGACCCAGCACAGCCAAAATTGAAGAAAAAGATATCAGTGGAAAAACTGGTACAGTCTGTTAGCAGTGATGTGCTGGCCGATTGCTTAGTTGTGATCAAAGTGCAGTGGTGATGGGAGTAGCACTATTAAGAGGAAGAGTTTGAGGGGATTCTCCGTATTACCTTTGCTACTTTGCTTCAAGTTAAAATTACTCTACAAGGTGTATTTACTGATTTATAAAGCCTCAAAGAGCAGGAGACAGCAAACAGTAACATTTGGAGCAGGAAAGCAACCTCAGCAGACCCCAGACACCTGACTGGACAAGCAGTGGGGAATACCAAGAAGCAATTTAGTATTCTCCCCGCCTCCAAAAGACCCCCAAGTGGTCATGAACATGACCTGTAGGGATAAAAGTAGCCTGAAGTGGGACTAATTGAAAGTCTGTCTAAACCAGAAAGCAGTTTGACCCCTGGTGCTGACTTCATTTCTGCACAGCTTGGCAACTACCTCTCCAACATGCTAGCATGATCCTGTTTGTTTATTATCTAGAAAGGGTAAAGGAGAGGGTGTCTGGATAGAAGAGCCAGGAATAGTAGGGTATGTCACCTTGAGGGTAGGGTGACATACTGGAAACGAGCGTGCCAGTTAGTGATGTATGTTGCCTCTCCAAATCTACCTTTATTATAGAAGACATTTGACATGCACAGAGGGGAGGAAAGGGGAGAAGATGGCCATCTGCAAGCCAAGGAGAGGCTGAAAGCCCTCACAAGGAGCTAACCCTGCCCACACTGGATTGCAGCTTGCAGCCTCCAAAACTGAAGCCATCCATCTCTAATTACCTCATCTTGTCTGTGGTGCTTGGTTTCAACAGCCCCAGTAGACCGATACGATGGCCAACACAGGCAGTGAGCTGGACCCTCAGCATTTCTTTTCTCCTTTCTCAGCTCTGGCATGCTTTGGTTTCCTCAGGTTTTGTTTTGTTTTGTTTAATACTTGTTAATCTTAGCTGCATCGGGTCTTAGTTGTGGCACACAGGCTTCTAATTGTTGCATGGGTTTAGTTGCCCCAAGGCACATGGGATCTCAGTTCCTCTGCCAGGGATTGAACTTGTGTCCCCTGCCTGCATTGGAAGGTGGGTTCTTAACCACTGAACTACCAGGGAAGTCCCGGGTTTGTCTCTTGTTTAATACCATCCTGTCAGTGACGTGAAGGGGGTTTCAGTGTGGGGGGCACCCAGGGTGCACAGTCCCTTAGCTTGTGGCACTGGTCATGTGACCACCTTTCTGTCAACAGGCTGGGTCTCCTGTGTGTTTGCCCTTCAGCAAACACAGGCATATCCTGTCCACCTGATCAATGGTCAGGGGTGGGAGGTGGGTGGCCTTGGATCACTTAGATCCCAGCGGAGGTGTTTCCTTCTGCTCAGTCACAGCCAGCATCTTGACTTGGCCTGCCTGCACCCTGCTTGCCTAGTGACTGTGGACCAGCTGTAGCCTGGGAAACCTAGCAAGCCTCTTAACCATCCTGTGGGCAGCAACCATACCTTTGCAATGAGATCTGAACCCCAAACACTGGGAGGGGGCTCCATTCAAGTCTGTTGCTTCCCTAGGTACCCTCCTTTAGCCTTAGAGTATTCTTGAAAATTCTCTGTACCCGTTTATAGTTAATCCCCATGGACCTGGGCTGATAGTGATATGAATGTTTGTGATAAGAGTATTTAGAACCTCAACCTTTTCGCCTTGCTTGGTTACCTGAGATTAGATTACTAGCAGATCAGAGATTCTGTGAAAAATTTGCCAACCATACAGGGAGTACCCAAAGAATCGTGGTTTCAGAAATACCACAGTCAACATATGAACCAGTTGCTTCAGGTCAGCTTCATCATGTCCTCACCCTACATAGGTACAGACAGCCAAGGATCACAAGGCATGTGAAAAAAGTCTTTAGGATGAGAGAATCAAACAAGGAAAATAATATGGAGGAAAATGGAACTAGGAAAGGGGGAGAAGATATTTTAAAAAACACACTACGGGCTTCTCTGGTGGCCCAGTGGCTAGGAATCTGCCTGCCAATGCTGAAGACAGGTTTGATCCCTGATTCAAGAAGATTCCATGTACCGCAGAGCAACTAAGCCTGCGCTCAATAGAATCCATGGACCACAACTACAGGAAGTCCAAGTACAGCAATGAAGACCCAGTGCAGCCAAAAAAAACACCTTTATTGGGGAGCTATTCCTCAACCAAGTGAGGAAAGAGGAAGATGTGGGACGTACAAAAGAAGGGATTACCAAGGTGAGAGTGTCAAGAGCAACTGGTCCAGATGAGAGCACCCAGTCAGAAGACTGCCAGTTATGTTTCCAAGACAGACAGACAGACTGATGGATGTGTTTGAAGATTTTGAGGGAAAAAAAAAGTTTATAGCTGAAGATGAGTTTAGGGTTAAGTGATTGGCACATAGAACACTAAGGGAAAAAGAATTACTGATTCAAAGAAGAATCTGAAGTATAACCCCCCCCAAAAAAGTAGACTCACAGGTATAGAGAACACACAAGTGATTACCAGTAGGGGCGTGTGGGAGGCACAAACTATTGGGTATAAGATCAGCTCAAGGATGAATTGTGCAAGAGAGTCAATTCTTATACATGGAAACTAACTTTAAAAAATTGTATTAAATTTGTTTTTAAATAATGCCAAAAAAGAATCCTGATAAGCAAGGAAAAGTCGCTGTAGTGTATTACATAACTCAGCTGTAATCGGCACATTGCACCATAGTAACGGAAGCATGGATTGACAAGTGAATGTACAACACGACCGTATTGAGAAGAGGGGTTGTGTATACGTGTTGATCGTGGTGAAAGAGGGTTCAGGTTTCATCTTCCACGGGTAAGACAACTGGTAACACTCAACCATGAGTAATCAATAAGCAGAAATTTGGAGACAAAACAAAATGAAAAGTGGCTGTGTCTGCCTTATTTTTGACAAAGGAGGCAAGAATATACAATGGACAAAAGAAAATCTCTTTAACAAGTGGTGCTGGGAAAACTGGTCAATCACCTGTAAAAGAATGTAACGAGCACTTTCTAACACCATACATAAAAATAAACTCAAAATGGATTAAAGATGTAAGACCAGAAACTATAAAACTCCTAGAGGAAAACATAGACAAAACACTCTCCCACATAAATCACAGCAGGATCCTCTATGACCCACCTCCCAGAATAATGGAAATAAAATCAGAGATAAACAAATGGGACCTAATTAAAAAGCTTTTGCACAATGAAGGAAATTATAAGCAAGGTGAAAATACGGCCTTCAGAATGGGAGGAAAATAACAGCAAATGAGCCAACTGACAATCTCAAAAATATACAAGCAGCTCATGCAGCTCAATACCAGAAAAATAAATGACCCAATCAAAAAATGGGCCAAAGAACTAAACAGACATTTCTCCAAAGAAGACATACAGATGGCTAACAAACACATGAAAAGATGCTCAACATCACTCATTATCAGAGAAATGCAAATCAAAACCACAATGAGGAACCGTCTCACGCCGGTCAGAATGGCTGCTATCAAAAAGTCTACGAATAAATGCTGGAGAGGGTGCGGAGAAAAGAGAACCCTCTTACACTATTGGTGGGAATGAAACTAGTACAGCCACTAGTACAACAGTGTGGAGATTCATTTAAAAACTGGAAATAGAACTGCCTTATGACCCAGCAATCCCACTGCTGGGCATACACACCGAGGAAACCAGAATTGAAAGAGACACATGTACCCCAATGTTCATCGCAGCACTGTTTATAATAGCTAGAGTGTGAAAGCGACTGAACTGAACTGAACTGAAGGACATGAGAGCAACCTAGATGTCCACTGGCAGATGAATGGATAAGAACGTTGTGGTATATATATATGATGGCAAGTTACTCAACTGTTAAAAAGAACGCATTTGAATCAGTTCTAATGAGGTGGATGAGACTAGAGCCTATCATACAGAGTGAAGTAAGCCAGAAAGAAAAACACCAATACAGTATATTAATGCATATATATGGAATTTAGAAAGATGGTAACGATGACCCTATGTGCAAGACAACAAAAGAGATACAGATAAAAGAACAGACTGTTGGACTCTGGGAGAAGGCGAGGGTGGGATGATTTGAGAGAATAGCATTGAAACATGTATATTATCGTATGTGAAATAGGTCACCAGTCCAAGTTCGATGCATGAAACAGAGCACTCAAAGCCGGTGCACTGCGACAACCCAGAGGGATGGGACGGGGAGGGAGATGGGAGGGGGGTTCAGGATGGGGGACCCATGTACATCCATGGCTGATTCATGTCAATGTATGGCAAAAACCACTACAATGTTGTAACTAGCCTCCAATTAAATTTAAAAAATAAAATGAAAAAAGGGGAGGTAACTTTAGAAAAAATTATGTTTCATTAAATATTAAATGCTAATTTTGTCAAGTAAAAAAAAGTGGCTGTGTCTGGAGAGTGAGAAAGAGGTGAGGTGGGGCATGGGACCCTTGTTACATTTTCTTTGGGGAGTGGGAATCACTGTTTTTGTGTAAAGTTTTTCAGGCGTGTTTGACTTTTTAGGGTTCTGCTTGTATTCCATCGTCAGGTGGTTCCCCTGCGAGGATGGCTTCAGAAGCTAGTCCCAGATTCTTGACCCAACCTAGAATTCAACTTGCTCATTTGTAGAAAAACACTTGAAAACCTCGAGGTGATTGTTAGGCCCCTTGCTCTGTATTTCTGTGATGCCAAGTCATCTTGTCTAGAGTTATAACATCTGGTGTTTACTTCAGCAGGACATATGTTAAAATTAGAACAAAATGAAGAAGAGTAACTAAGGTGGCTCCTGCACAAGGGTGACACACAAATTCATGAAGCGTTACATATTTTTGAGTAAAATGTTTCTCTGAGTTCAAAAAATATATATAGAGAGAGATTACATCTGAAGGGCTCACTTTAAATTAAGCCTTCATAATCACTGACTTTATGTGAAAAGAAATCCATAGGCTCTCAAACTGAAATCAGCTGTTCTTAAAAGTACTTCTTTCTTCAGTAAATGCATGCTTCCAAATTTTGAAGATTTGGAAGAGAAGTGGGTTTTGTTTTAATTGTTGTAAACATAAAATGTATCATCTTAATCGTTTTTAAATGTACAGTTCAATAGTGTTGGAAGAAAAGTCATTTTTTTATATTTGTGTGTGTGTGTATGTGCACAGAAATTAGCTCAGACCTGGAAATATTTGGGACATGATCTACATCAAATATTGTTCTTCAGTTCACATTAGCTTGACAGAATGATGTTAGTAACATAAACTTTCAAATATTTCCAGTGGAGGTAAAATCAGAACCAATGACAACTATTTAAAATATTCAAGAAGTTAACTCGTTTTCACCCACTTAGCAGCCAAGAACCATTGGAAATGAAAACTCAAAATACTGCAACTAAATCTGAGAAATCCCAAATAATTGTCCATTGTTTCTTGAGAGACAGACAAGACATCACCAGTGTAAGCGCCAGGAAACACCCACGTTACCATCTTGGATATATTCTTTTCTCACTGGATAAAAAGTTAGGCACCCAGCTTTTGTATACAATAACTGGAATTGTGCACAGGCCCCCTCCACACTGCTCTGAAAACGAACTTTTGTTTTATGCAAATGTAGGCGAACGAGAATGAACAAAAGGTGCACATTTTAAGGCTGAGCGCATTCAACTGAAAATGAAAAGTGGATTTTTCTTCCGGTAGGAGACCAGCCATGTTTTGCAGCGGGCCGGCTGGAGGCAGACCTGAGGCCTCAGGAGTCCCCTCTTTGCAAGGGACTGTTCACTGGCAAGGACTTTCTAAATGCCTTTGTCGGAGGTCCCGACGTGGCCCTCCTGCAGGAATAAACAGGAAGAAGCCGAGCAGGCTCTGGTTCCTCCGGCCCCATGTGGGTGGTGAGGGCCAGCTCCTCCCCACAAGACTTTTTTTTTTTTTTTTTTAATATTTATGTATTTATTCTGGCTGCATTGCATCTTTTAGCTTCGGCATGTAGGATTCAGTTCCCTAGCCACAGATCGATCCTGGGCCCATTGCACTGGGATCTCGGAGTCCTCCTACTGGACCACCAGGAAAGTCCCTGCAGATCCTTCATTTTGTTATTTAAAAAAATTTTTGACCTCACTGAGAGGCATGTGGGATCTTAGTTCCCTGACCAGGGATCGAACTCGCACCCCTGCATTGGCAGCAGAGTCCTAACTGCTGGATTGCCAGGGAAGTCCTGGATCCTTTATTTTTTAAAAAAATGTGTTTTATTTACCGTTGACTTACAATGTTGTGTTATTTTCTGTTGTACAGCAAAGTGACTCCATTTTACATACTATATATTCTTTTTCATATTCTTTTCCATTATGGTTCATCACAGGATATTGAATGTAATTCCCTGTTCTACACAGAGGGACCTTGTTTATCCATCCCGTATATAATAGTTTGAATAGTTTGCATACGTCAGTTCTAAACTCCCACTCAGTCCCTCCCCACTCACCCTTGGCAAATACAAGTTTGCCCTCTGTGTCTGTGAGTCTGTTTCTGTTTCACAAATAAGTTCATTTATGTCATTTTTAGATCCCACATATAAGTGACATCACACAACATTTGTCTTTCTCATTTACTTAGTATGATCATCTCTAAGTCCATCCATGTTGCGCTGCAGACCCTTTAACTGAACTTTCACAGAGGAAGGAGGGCTAGAGACCCCTGCTTAGGAGGCCTGATGAAAAGATGCTTGGTTATTTAGGAATGGGGGGGTCTTGATTCCTGAGTGTGGACACAGAGGCAACCATCAAAGTGCCTTCCTACTCCACCCCCCACGACACACACACACATTCTAACTTCACTCTGATATCCAACAATCACTCCATTGAGAACTCTGCAGCCGGCAGCTCCAGCACTGTGTCTTCATGGCCCCAGCCCAGAGCGATGGCACCTCCGCCCTGTCCAGTTCACGCTTTCTTCTCCACTCTTCACTCTGTCCCTTTCCCCCAAGGGACTCTTGCATCCATCCCTTGAACTTGGATGTTCCCTTTGTTCTCCCAGCAACACATGCTTTCTGACACATACCCTCATGATTTTAATGTACCTATTGATAAACCCCAAATCTGCTTTTTCAACCCCACCTCTCCCATAAGTTTCTAACTCATATATCCAACTGCTTGCAGGCCATTTACACTTGAAGACCCCATAGGCAACTGCAATTTAACACGTCCCAAAGTGAACTGAAAAAACACCCAGACGTGATTAAAGTCCACAATAGCGTACTTGAAGTCCTTGGGGACCAATGTTTTATGGAATTTTGAGTTTTTCAGAATTTAGAAAAGATAATACGCAGTATTCAAGAAACAGCACCAGTGAGGTCTGTGCCAGTACCTTGTGATCAAACATGGTTTTTCTCTTCAGCAAAATGTACCACTATTCACTTCCAGTGGAATATACAAAGGCTGAAAAAATTATGTCAGTTGAGTATCTCCAGCACTTCCAGTTCTAAGAACTGATTCTACTAAAATACACCCATGTGCAAAAATGTATTTTGTAGGAAGATGTTCACAGCATGAGGGAGGAGAATCCTTGGCATGTTTGAAAAACAGAAAGGTTCTGTGCTGGAGGGTAGTGAGCCAGAGAGGAGAGATTGGAGAGGAGGGAAGGGCCCGACCCCACGTGTTGTGAATTGTGCTGTGTGCTTAGTCACCCAGTCGTGTCCGACTCTTACAACTCACAGACTGTAGGCTGCCAGGCTCCTCTGAGGATGGGATTCTCCAGGCAAGAATACTGGAGTGGGTTGCCATTTCCTTCTCCAGGGGATCTTCCTGACCCAGGGATCACACCCAGGTCTCCTGCATTGCAGGCAGACTCTTTACCGACTGCGCTAAGAGGGAGAGTTGACCTCCTGTTAACCTCCCATCAAGTGATGTGGGTAATGTCTCTTGCCCTTAAACCTGGGAAAATCATTAGGACAATCCCCACCTATAGCATCTGGCAGAAGTGACACTCTGTAACTTCCAAAGTGAGGCCATGCTCTTCTGCCTTGTGTCATTGGTACACTTGGTAGTAATAAAAGCCAGCCACCATGCTTGTAAGGAGGTCAGGCCTCCAAATGGAAGGGAGAGGTTTGGGTTTCTGGTCAAGCGCCCAAGCTAGGATATCAGGCAACAGCCAGCATCAACCGCCAGACTGAGTGTAAGTCTTCAAGTGATTTCGGCTCCCACTCCAGTGTTTCCCATATAAGCAAGCGTGGGAGTGAGCTCTCCCCATCCAAAGTGCAGGTTTGTGAGCAAAATAAATGATTATTCATCTAATGGCTATTGTAGGCCTCTGTGTTTGAGATGATCTGCTGCCCAGCGACAGATAACCAGAATACCCACTGAATCGGGTGTTTTTTTACAAAGATCCTTCAGTGATCCATATGCACATCTCAATGTGAGAAGTGTTGGTTTATGTAAAATTGTGTGACATGCCCCAGGGAACCCTTCTCAGTGTGGCAGCCTGGATGGGAGGGGTGACTGGGGGAGAATGGATCCGTGTATGTGTATGGCTGAGTCCCTTCACTGTCCACCTGAAACTATCATGACACTATTCATTGGCCATACTCCAATATAACACAAAAAGTTAAAAAAATTTTTTTAATTGTGTAACAAATTTTTCTACTGCCCTCAACAGCACTGATTGCAAATTATGAAAAATTGCATAATGAGTGAAAATGCTATTTAGAGTAATTTTTCCCAGAAAGCTGGATAATGGTTTTCTGTGAAACCTGCTGTGTTCTCTAGCTGTGAGAACTTGTCCAAAGCTTGGGTCAGACTTACAGTTGGCAAGTAGTGGGTTGCCATGAGAGAAAAATTGGCAAAATAATTAAGGCAAGTCAAGAGATTTTAGGGGCCAAGCATCCTGAAATGTTGTAGAGATGAGCGATGAGGGTGTATGACTAATATCTAGTAAATTCACTGTATTTCAGGGCATTAATCATCTTAATAGCAGATGGCTTTGAAATCTTTCAAAAACAAATGGTATCATGCTACCAAATTAAGTGCAGATGAATACATGCAGGTGTTTGCTATTATTAAAGCATCACCACAAAGCTGTCATTCAGATCCTCCTCCTGGGGTGAAGTTTGAAAGCATGTTAGCTCCAGGTCTATGGTTTCATAATGCAGTATACAGGGGAAGCTTTCCTAACTACTAGTAAATGTGGTTAATCCGTATCATGCTTCAGGTCTTCATTCATTTTAGTTTAGTTAACTGTTCTAAATTCTAAGTCAACCCAGATTACGAAGATTGATGAATATCATCAGCCTCCACACCATCTCAAACAACTGGATATTTGAGAGCATCTGAATTTTTCCATGAATTTTCATCTCCAAAATTCCAGACGTTTGGCAGTCGGTGGGCAAAACCAGGTGATGTAGCATTTCCTTTTTACTCTCTCAGCCTCACCTGCCTGCGTGCATGAGACTATTCCTGCAAAGTATGGTCCTGCAGCTGTAGTTATATTAAGTGCAGCTTGCCTAATTCATTTTCCAGTTATTAAAAATAACTTACTAATAACAGTTCTTAGTAACAACAACAAGCAACAGAAATAAATTCTGGCTAATTTAGGCAGAAAAGAATTTATTGGAAGGTTAAGAGGGGCTCCTGAACACAATAGGAGGAGGAAACCTGGGCTGGAGAAAGGGTAGCGACGAAGCTAATCCTGGCCCCACCCACTTCTCCACCCATAGTACCATCACCTCACTAAAACCATCTTCCCAAAGACCCACCCTTCCTGTAGCACCACCTCGGGAGCCAAAGCCCGCTTGACTTCCATATGGGAAAGTAGATATGGGAGCCACAAACTGCCCTCCTCTTTCTCCCACAGCAAAAAAGATTATTCCCCATAAGAATACTGGGATGTTATAAGGAATTGGGGTGATGCTAGACATCCAAAAGCCCACATATGTCTGCTATAAATAATATGCAGGGTTTATTTCAATTATAAAATAATTCATGTTCATTGTGGGAAATGCATAGTATTGTTTTTCTTTTTTTTCCTAAAATTGGATTTTTGTTGAATGTACTATTATAACCAATTGTTTTTCACCTAACAATGCACTGTGATCATTTTCCATGCCACTGACTGTTCATCTGCAGTGTGATTTTCAATGTTGGGATGGTCTTTCTTCTCTAATATTAATTTTAAATCCCTTAGGCAATTTCTGTCTCCCTCTCTTTTTTTACCAGCATAAAAATGACACTAGACTGAACATATACTCCTTTTTTTCTTTCTTTGGTTTATGTATAATGAAGCCTCCCCAAGTTCCAGGCATTGTGCTAAGTGCTTCTGTGCATTTTCTCATTTATTGTTCGTCCCATGCAGTGAATCCTATTATCACCATTTTACCGTGAGGAACACTTCCTGGAGGTTCTGTCACCTGCCTACGTTCACCCAGCCTCTGACACCCACCACTTAGCTTGGAGGTCACACACATGGCAGGTGCAGAACCTGCCTGGCAGCCCTGGCTTGTCCGAGCCCAGGCTCAAGCTTGAACCATCTACCTTCCTTCTTATATAGAAATCTTTGCGTAATCCATGAATATTTCCTTAGGATAATAAATCAGAAAAAAAAAGTGGGGGGGGGACTTCCCTGGTGGGTAGGGCTTCTCAATTCCACTGCAGAGGGCGAGAGTTTGATCTCTGGTCGGGGAACTAAGATCCCACATATCGTATGTGGTGTGGCCAAAATAAATAAAATAAAAACAAATCAGGAGATGTGGCACTGGAGGAGTAAAGACTGTTGATACATACAGTCAGTTGCTGTCCTGAAAGTTTGTACCAACTCATACTGCCACTCCCCTGCTCCTGGAACTAGATTAAACTGCTTATTTTTCCACACCAGGTTGGCCCAAACCTGGTGAGAATTATGTTTATCAGAGAACTTTGGCCAATCTAGCTGGTGAAAAAAACGATGTCTTGGCTTTTGTTTGTTTTTATTGACATATAGTTGCCGTCTAACATTATATGTTACAGGTGTACGATGTAGTCATTCACAGTTTTTAGAGGTTATACTCCATTTATAGTTATTCTAAAATACTTACTGCATTCCTTGTGTTGTACAATATATCCCTTTAGCTTATTTTGTACGTAGTAGTTAAATCCCCTACCCTTATACTGCCTCTCCCCGCTCCCCTCTACCCACTGGTAAGTGCTACTTTGTTTTCTATATCTGTGCATCTTCTCAACTGTTTGCTGTACTTTTAATTACTTTATTTTTGGTTGCGCTGGATCTTTATTGCTACTTGCTGGCTTTCTCTAGTTGCAGTGAGCAGGGGCTAGTTTTCACTGAGGAGCGTGGGCTTCTCATTGTGGTGGCTTCTCTCGTGGAGCACAGGCTCCAGACATGTGGGCTTTAGTGGCTGTGGCTCCCACACTTAGTTGCTCCGTGACACGCAGAATCTTCCCAGACCAGGGACCAAACCCGTGTCCCCTGAATTGGCAGGCAGACTCTTATCCACTGTACCACCAGAGAAGTATGGTTGTATTTTTTAGGTCCCATGTATAAGTGATATCACACAGTATTTGTTTTCCTCTGTCTTATTTATTGCACTTATAATAATGCCCTCCAAGTCCATCCAAGTTGCTGCAAATGGCAAATTTTCATTCTTTTTATGGCTGAATAGTATTCCATAGTATATATAGACCACATCTTCTTTATCCATTCTGTCAATGGACATTTAGGTTGCTGTTATATCTTGGCTGTGTGAACAGTGCTGCTATGAACATTAGGGTTCATTTGTCGTTTCCAATTCGTGTTTTCATTTTCTCTGTATGTATACCCAGGAATGGGATTGCTGGATCATATGGTATGAACAGTGCTCTTTTCAGTTTTTTGAGGAATCTCCATACTGTTTTCCATAGTGGCTGCGCCCATTTACATTCCCACCAGCAGTGTAGGGAGGGTTCCTATTTTGGTTTTTAAATTGTGCATCTTTTGTATTTTGTTAAAACACCAGCTGCGTTTTATGGTTTCTTCCTACGTGTCAGTAGAATGTAAGTGAGGGGAGGGTATCTGTTTTGTTCACTGTTGGTGTCCATTTTGTTCACTCTTGTATCCTCAGCACCTAGCAGAGTGCCTGGTATACAGCAGTCACTCAATAAAGATTTGCTGAATAAACAAATGCACAGGCCAGTGTGCGAGGCACTGAGGGCAGCCCTCCCCCTGGCTCATCTCATCTGGTTCTGACAAGTCTCTCTGTTTATCTGCTGTGAATACTCATAGGCAGGTGTGCCCAGCAGGGACCCCAAGAGCCTCACTCTGAACTTCAGGTTCTGCTGCCATAAGGAGGACTTCCCACCTCCCTTGGTTTTCCCAGAGTTCCCCCGGAAGGATTCCTGGTATAACACTTAGACTATATTTAAAGTCACCTGGCGGTTCAGTGATTAGGATTCCTCACTTTCACTGCCAAGAGCTAGGCTTCAATCTCTGGTTGGGGAACTAAGATTCCACAAGCCACGCAGCCAAAAAAATAAAAAAGAATAAAAAAAATTAAAATCACACTGCCCCTAAAATATCCCCAGATTTGGTGAAAATGTGCCCATTCACTTTCCCATGACTTAATTTTTTTATAAGCCTTTTGATTTTTTAAACAATTATTCAAAAAAGTCCGTTTTTTGGTACTGATGAACCTATTTGCAGGACAGGAAAAGAGATGCAGACGCAGAGAATGACCTGTGGACAAAAGAGGGGAAGGAGACAATGGGACAAATGGAGAGAGAAGCACTGACATGTATATCCTTTATATCCTTTATATACATGTGTGAAACAGAGGGCTGGTGACAAGCTGCTGTACAGCACAGGGAGCTCAACCTGGTGCTCTGTGATGGCCTCCAGGGGTGGGAGGGAGGCTCAAGGCAGGGGGGGCGGGATGTGTATAGGTATAGCTGATCCACTTTGTCGAACAGCAGAAACCAACACAACATTGTAAAGCAATTATCCTCCAATTTAAAGTAAATTTTAAAAAAATTACACAACTTTACAGAAAAAAAAAACTCCATTTTTAAATTTAGCTTTTGGTGACAAACCCTAATGGAAAAAGATGAAAAAGAACATCTATGTATACGTATATAATTAATATATATATCTGAGTCATTTTGCTGTGCAGAAGAAATAAACACAACATTGTAAATCAACTAGACTCCAGTAAAATCTAGAAAAAAAAATAAGACATTTAAATTTAGCTTCCTGAGTCTGTGCTTGTACCCTCAACACTTCCCTAATGATTTTCTGCTCCTGAGTAAGAAGAGGACACTTGATCCTGTCACGGACACACTTAACAACCGTGGAGGCGCCAAGGGCCCAGATGATGTGGAGTTATGTGTCAGCGTCTCAGTGGGATGCTCAGTCCACAGCATGAACCCCTAGGACTTGACCGGGGCACAGGCCACATGTGGACTTCGGTGTGGCCCCACTCTCCTTGGTATAAAAGTAAACAGTTCTCATACCAGGGGTCAGGGCAGACTGATTTGATTAGAGGCTGTGTCTCAAGTCAGCCTAGGATGGTGTGCCAAATGTAACCATTTTCACTGCCTCTATCCCCAAAAGAAGAAAAGAAATAGAAACTTTTATTTGTGGAGATTAGAAAGAACTCTCTATGTATTAACAACATGAGCCCTAATCCTCTGCCATATATATTGCAGGTACCTCCCATTCTTTTCAGGTGCCTGTTTGCTTTATTTGTGGTATTTTTTTAAACTTGAAAATGTTTTCCCCTTTTTTATAGCAAAATCTAGCAAACTTCCTCGTTATGTCCCCTCCCCCCCTCCACCCTGGCTTTGGAATTATATATAGAAGTCTCTTCTGCTCTAAGTAGGCTAATAATCATACATAATAACCATTTCTCTTAGGAATTCCCTGGCAGGCCAGGGGTTAGGACTCGGCACTTCTACTGCCAAGGGCCTCAGTTCAATCCCTGGTCAGGGAACTAAGATCTTACAAGCTGCATGGCAAAAAAAAAAAAAAAGCTATAAAGCCATAATCATCTCTCTGTGGAATTATCTTGAGTTGGGATTTAAAAAAAGAAAACTTAGCTTTTCAGTGTAAAATTAAGGTGGTACATAGAATCCCTCCATAATAGTGCTACAAGGGCACCAACTTAGCTTGGCCATGATTCCAGGGCAAACAAACCAGTCCCAGACTGGGGTGTCAAGGGTCTTGACCCTGGGAGGGAAGATGGAACTATCACCTCTGTTTCTGCTCCAGATCCTACAGACAGCAGAACACCTAATCCTGCAGACACTGTAACAAAAAGTGGGGCCTAGCTGCTCACTGCTCAAAAGCCAATAAAGAGGCAAGGTTGGTGGAAAGGAAAGCTTGCTTTATTTTGGATGCTGGCAAGCTGGTGAGGCAGGGGGACGAAGGCCCAAAGGCTGACTCCCCCCACCTGACAACCAGTGGGCAAGAGCTTTTACAGGTGGAGGGAGGGGGCTCCATGTAGAAATGACACAGTCAGTGGTGATGATCATCTTGAAATCGGTCATCAGTGGTCTGACCAGTTTCTTCTTGATCATTTTAAGTACAGCAAATCTTTAGTTCCTGGGTTCCCATTTCTTTGAGGCCAATTCTCAGAACTGTTGCAGCTTATGTTGTGGCTACAGTCTGATCACAGTAGAGTTAACTTCTTCCACCTGGAGGAGGTTTCCGTGTCTATAAGACAGCTCACAGGATATGGCTCAGAATATTATCTATAGCCTTTCCTCCTTTAAGGAGGAAAGAAAGGCCCTTGACTTTGCTTACTGGCCAAAATATTATTGTTTTGTCCTATTCAACTGCTTTTCTTTATTTTTGTGTTTTCTCACTTTTCTGATTAAACTTATCCTTTGGCTAAAGTTTTTCCACAGACAAAAGGCAGCCTGAAACATGGAGGGCAAGGACTACAGGGTTCTGCTCCGTTTCAATACTACTTCAGTTCCTTGGGGTCAATAACCTTGAATATATCCTGGCATTATTGTAGGCAATAAGGAGGTATCTTTGTATCAACGTGTGTATTCAGAGAATTTTTCTCATTAAATTTCTAAGAACTGAAAAACAACAACAAAAATTAAGTAGCTTCAGGATGTCCCTGGTGGTCCAGGGAAGTTAAGAATCTGCCTTGCAATGCAGGGGACATAGGCCCAATCCCTGGTTGGGGAACTGAGATCCCACGTGTGGCAGAGCCACAAAGATCCCAAGAGCCAAACTAAGACCGGACAGAGTCAAATAAATAGATACATAGTTTTTAAAAATTAAAAAAATTAAATAGCTGTAAAGCAGTCCTCAACAGTAATAGAAAATTAACTAAGGAAGAAAAAGGAAAGAAACCACAAAACACAACTCACCCAAATGAAATATATGTTAAAACATGTAATTGTCTATACATATGAATGAGAATTGTTTAGGATGAAGGGATTTGCATCATAAAACTAGTTTACCAGTAACTTGTAATAAATTCTAAATATTTATTGAATTCCTATGAATTCCAAATAAAGGGTCCTGCTTCCAATTTCTTGGAAGAAAACCTGGATCCCATAAGAAGGTGGGAGGCATATTAGAGGCTTATTTTGAGCCACTGGTCTCCCAAAATACACAAGCAAATCAACTTTGTTTTTTGGGGTTTTTAAAGTATTTATTTGGTTGCCTAGGTCTTTGTTGCTTCACACAGGCTTTCTATGTCATGGCAAGCAGGGGTACTCTCTGGTTGTGGAGCGTGGGCTTCTCGTTGCAGAGCACAGGCTCCAGGCTGTGGGCTCAGTAGTTGTGGCACACAGGCTTAGTTACCCCGAGACATGTGGAATCTTCCCAGACCAGGGATTGAACTCGTAGCCTCTCCATTGGCAGGCGGGTTCATAACTACTGGACCCCTAGGGAATTCCAAATCAACTTTGTTTTGATTCGACATTGAGCATGCTAATTTTCTGGATACAGCTACATCTTACAGCAATCACAGCAAATGAAATTTGTCCCCTGCAGAACTTGTTGGAACCTCCCTCTGTTGTGGAGATTCCTTGGTGGCTCAGATAGTAAAGAATCCACCTGCCAAGCAGGAGACCCAGGTTTGAGCACTGGAGAAGGAAACGGCAACCCACTCCAGTATTCTTGCCTGGGAAATCCCATGAACAGAGGAGCCTGGCGGGTGATAGTCCATGGGGTCACAAAAGAATTGGACACAACTTAGGGACAGACTTTCTGTTGTATTTGAAAAAATAAAGTTACAGCAGCAGTTGGGGTTACGTGGTGACAGGAGGAATGGTAATCAGCTGCAATTAGAGTTCAGTGAAATATTAGGGCAATCATCACAGGAAACTCCCACTCAACACTATACATAAGTTTAAAATGCCCAAGGGTAGCAATTAACTTCTGGAAATAGTAGCAGGTATGCGTACTTGAATTGAAGTTAATCAACCCATCTCTATTACCAACACAGTTTACAGAGGCTACAGCTTGATATTTTAATGGAGCCATATCAGTCTGGTGTTTATACCCAGGAGTGTGGATTTATACATTTTAAAATATCTTTATTTTGATTGTAAAACTGTTGCTAAAGAAAATTGGCTTCGACAAAACATTCTTTTGATATTGGACTCTCCTCTTTCTTTTTTCCTTGGAGATTATTTAGGCTTTTCATCAGGGAGAGGTTCTTAGGTAACCTGCAAACACAAGGCACAAACAGATCTTCAAAGTCGTATTGACCTTATAGGGACCTTCACTTTGTGGAGACTTGTGTCAGATCTTTTAAATGAGTCAAAGGAAACTTGGAAAAATGATTTTTTTTCCGCCTTAAATTACAATTGAAAACCTTATTTGAACCATGGAAAAATTAGAGAAACAGTCCAGAACATAGCCAAATAACATAGTCTAGACTTTACCTCGGAGAAGGCAATGGCAACCCACTCCAGTGTCCTTGCCTGGAAAATCCCATGGACAGAGGAGCCTGGTGTGCTGCCGTCTATGGGGTCGCGCAGAGTCGGACACGACTGAAGCGACTTAGAAGCAGCAGCAGGAGTAGACTTTACCTGCGTACAGGATGCTGTACTCGCTGGATCTTGACTTAAAATTTGCATTTAAAAAGATGCAAGACAACAACTACACAGTCCGTCTATTTATAGATAAAAAATAATACCCAGTCATTTCATCTAGTGGAGAAAAGTTTGGTTTCTTCACATTCAACCCAGAAGATATTCAAACATATGGCAGAAATCACATATGACATTTGAACAGATTTATTTGCCTGATCCTGTATGTATTTATCTATTTTGGGGCATTTGTACATGAGAACATAAATATTACTTTATTGCACCAACCCCAGAGTATTAGTTACTTATTGCTGTTTAACAAATTGCCTCCAACAGTGGCTTGTATAAATAAAAATGCTGCTTCTTTCCATTTTTGTGGAGCAGGAATCTAGGCACAGTTGAGCTGAGCTGCATGAAGCTGCAGGTGAGCAATCAGCTAGGTCTGGGTTCTCATCTAAAGACTAGACCTGGAGGGTAGAAGCCACTTCTAAGCTCACACACCTGGTTATTATCAGTCTCAGGAAATCAACTTTCAATCTTACTCACCTGAGCCTCTGCATAGGCGCTGACTGACAACATGGTCGCCAGCTTCCCCAAGGGAACCAGGCAAGAGACAGGCAGCAAAAGTTGGGGCCACCAAGATGGAATCTGCAGTCCTTCATCACCCAGTCTCAGAACTGACACCATCGCCTCCACCAGATTGTCTTCTCTAGAAGTGAGTCACTCAATCCAGCCCACGTGGAAGGGAGGGGATCATAGAACAATGTAATACCAGGAGGCAGAGATCAGAGGGGGCTGATTTCAGAGACTCTTTCCATGATCAAAATCAGTCCATGAGGATCTTATGGAGAGGAAGTAGCTGGATATGCTCTGTTATTTTTGTCTGCCTGCCATCTGTTTGGGAAATGACTCCTTGCTCCTTCTCAGTCTCTGTGGCTCTGGAAACTGAAAGCTCGCCTCACCTTGGCTCTTGGGGTTGGGCAGCCACGGTGTCCCCAGCCTGGTCAGTAACAATACTGCATCTCCGTGGCCGGAATGACTGGTTTGGGGATGAGACACACAGAGTCCTTTTTCAGGAATTGACACAGGTGCTGGCAGAAACCAGGCCTCTTAGGATCACAGGTGCTGTGAAACGTGGGAAACTGGAATTCTTCTGTCTCCTGTGTCTATATATAGGACTCCTTTGCTCCATGTGAAAAAATTCTTAGAATAAAACAGAGCTGAGAGGTGCAGAGTGAGTTAAACACACCAAATTCTCGTACATCTCCTACCTCTCTGAGCCCAGCTCTGCCTAAAGTCAGGCTTACCTTTTCTTTTGCTTTTTTAATTTATTTGGCTGCACTGCATCATGTGGGCTCTTAATTGTGGCACGTGGGATTGAGTTTTCTGAGTAGTGATCGAACATGGACCCCCTGCATTGGGAGCACAAAGCCTTAATCACGGGACCACCAGGAAGTCTTTTCTTTTCTTTTCTTAGTTAGCTTTGAATCGGGTTTTTAATCACTTTCATCACAACAACAACAACAACAAAATGGTTCTAATATATCCAGATGTTATGTATGTGGTCGCAAATACACTATCTTCCCTTAATAAAACCATCATAGCAGTGGCTTTTATAAAGTTGTCTGAATACATTTAGTATATTTAAATTTTTTAACCTTATCAGCATAATGTTTAGAAAACCAAGCTCCATGTGTTTCCTATTGTTTGAACTACTTCCTTTATTCACCTTTAATTTACTTTTCTCAAGATTCAGGAAACGTCTTCTTGTTCCATTTAAGTTCCCTAAGAACGGGGACAAATGCTTTCCTAATTATTATTTCCTGCCTAACGTGCAGCACAATAGCTGGCCACACAGTAGATCCTCAGGAATTGTTAAGTGAATCTTTTAAGTATCCTTTAGATTATTGTTCCATAAGGTCAAGACTTGATTTGGGGACCTCCCTGGCAGTCCAGTGGTTAAGACTCTGTGCTCCCAATGCACGGGTGTGAGTTTGATCCACGGGAACTAAGATCCCACTTGCTGAACAGTGTGGCCAGATAAATAAATAAATACATAAACAAAATAAAAAACAAGACTTTATTTTTGCCTGTATGAAAACCAGTTCAGTATTTTCATGTTAACTTGAGGTTATTCCTATATACTTGGGCTTTTCATAATCACTGCTCTAAACAATTCATAAAATCATTAAGTGAGACTAATCATAGAGGAATGCCAATGTTTATACTTCTTCCCCCAAGGAGAGCTCCTGAATCCTAAACCATTATTTCATGTCTCTAAGCAACTTCCCTCTGCTTCACCCCTAGTCTCCATCACTCCATGGTGACTCAATTTCTAAAATAGCCTTTTGTGTGAAACTTTGTGAAAGGCTTTTTGAAAATCTTAATGGACGCTATTCATGAGCTTTTGTACATATGCGTATGTGCCTCCTACGAGGGATTTATTAGCTCTGTGAGGCTGGTTTCCTCTTATAAGACCATATAGGCCCCTCCAGCTCCTTCCTTGTCTCCCCAGGAGCATAGGTGTGCATGCACTTGTCTTTTGAGGAGAAGGGCTCAGCTCTTCTCTGTGGATCTGTTTTGATGGGTTTTCAATATGTGGCAGGTATTGTAGAATAATGTAGGGTGGAGACTGCCAAAGTCAAACTCTCCTAAAAGTGATGAATAACTTTGGTTCAGTTAGCATGCTGAGGTCAGAAACAGGGAAATAGGGGCTCTGGTATGGTTAATATGGGCTGAAAATGGGAAGTTAGGTTAGAAACACAGGAAGTTGGTGGTTGTCAGCCAAGGGTCAGGCATGTCACAGTCCTTTAGGAATCCGACAGTGGCATTGGTTTCCTCTTTCTTCAGGTTCCCTTCTCTCTTGATCTCTGCACATCATGCTTCCATCCTGCCTTGGAAAATACTCCTTCTCAGTCTTTCCTGGAGGCTCTTTTGTCTCTTTAATGTGATTGTTTTCCATCTTTGGTCTTATTATGTCTCCGTCTGCATGTTGCCATTGTCAACTTCACATCCTCCCGTCGATTTAGGGAATCTATTTTATAGGCTGATAGAAATGTAAGTCATAGTAATTATAAATGTGTAAATTTGGGTCACACAGTTCTTCTCTGAGCTCCAGATGAGTCTATTCACCTCCCTAGAGGACACATCCATGTCAATAGCCCACAGATGTTCCAAACCTGTGTCAGAAATCAAAGAACATCTGAACATGTCCAAGATCATATGCAAGGTCTGTACATAATTTAAGGCCTTTTTCCCTCCCTTGGCAATGCTTTGGGATCTTAATTCCCCTACCAGAGATTGAACCCATGTGCCCTGAAGTAGAAGGACAGAGTGCTAGCCACTGGACTGCAGGGGAATTTCCAAGGCCTGTTTCACTATAGATGACCAAAAATAAACAAAAAACCCTACTATATTTCACAGAATCTAAGGAGAATCTGGACAGGATGGGGGTACAACTAGGTTCAGAAAGACCTGGAACCAGAACCTAAAATCCTGATGATTTCTCTCCAGATTATACCTCTGTACCTCCCACCCCTCACCACACCCCCCATTATCCATTTCATATCTCCTTTTGATGTGGACTAAATTCTTCTGCTTCTCAGTTTACCTGGTGGGAAACAATAAAGATTTCCATTTTCCCTGCTTTAGTCATGCAGAGCGAGACCTGATTCTTTCTGGGTTTTCAATTCAAAACCCTAGAGAAGAAAGTCATTGACCTGGCCATGGTCAAAGTGCCCACCCATCAACCGATCAACTTTGGCCCTACATGTATGTGTATGTAACTCGAAGTTGTCCTGTAGTTCACTGATGCTCTGGTCATTCTGCTTCAACCTTTTTTCTCCGTGTGTTTCATTTTGGAAAGTTTCTATTACTATGCATTATACTCTATTTATTTGGCCACACTGGGTCTTAGTTGTGGCCAGTGGGACCTTTTTTTTTAGTTGCGGCATGCAGGCTCTTAGCTGTGGCACGTGGGATCTAGTTCCACCACCAGGGATTGACCCTGGGGCCCCTGCTTGGGAGCTTGGAGTCTTAGGCACTGGACCACCAGGGAAATCTCTGCATCACTACTCTTTTCTTTAGGTGTGTCTTATCTGCAGCTATTCACATCCAGTATGTTTTTCACTGTAGACATTATATTTTTTGTACCTATTATGTTTTTTAAATTTTATTCCATTTTGTTACTTCAAGTGCTTACTCTTTTGTTTAGATTCTTAAACATATGGAATATATAATCACATATAATTATTAACATAACAACTGTTGTAATGTCTTTGCCACTAATTTTATCTTTGTCTAATGTCCATGTCATTTCTGGGTCTGTTTCTATGGATTGCTTTTTCTCCTCATGATTCATGGTATTTTTCTGCTTGTTTGCATGCCTGGTCATTTTTCACTGGATGCCAGACATTGTGAATTTTACCTTCTTAGGTGCCAGATATTTTTCTATTCCTATGAAAGTTTTCTTGAGCTTTGTTCTGAGAAGCAGTTAAATTACTTGGAAAGAGTTCAATCCTTTCCATAGTTCTGCTAAGCTTTGCCAGGCGGGCTGAGAATGGCCTTCATTCCGGAGCGCATCTTGCCACTCCTCTGAGGCAGTGCTCTTTTGCATGCTCCACCTGATGCCCTGGGAATGATAAGGTTCTTCATTCCAGGATGAGTCCCTCTGGTCCTACCTTTGAGTAGTTTCCCCACACTCAGGGGCTGACCAGTCCTCAACTGAAGGCCCTTGGGGACCCTCCGCTGGTCTCTGGAGCTATTTCCTTGGGTGGCACTCCCATTGCTGCCACTGGACTGCTCAAGGACACAATGTCACAGCCTCCCTGGACACCAGGTCCACCGGGGTTCCCACTGTCTGAGCTGCCCCTGCAAAACTCTCCAGGCAGTAGGCTGAGACAACCACAGTGCTCACCTCACTTGTCTCCACTCTCTCAGGGATTGTCCTGGGGTGCAGTGTCTGAAAACACTCGTTTCCTGTATTTTCCTGTCTTTCAAAATTGTTTCAGAAAGGAGAAAGGTAAATCCAGTTGTTGCTGTCACGCCATCTGGGCCGGAAGTAGAAGTCCAATCTTTTGAAACTAATTGCAGTTTTTTTTTTAAACTTTAATCTCATGAGATTTCCCTGGCAGTGCAGTGCTTAAGACTCCTGGCTTCCATTGCAGGTGGCACAGGTTTGATCCTTGGTGGCGAGGGGCCTAAGATCCCACATGCTGTGCATTGGAGCCAAAAAAATCAATAAAATGTGTGCACAGATCAGAGCGTCTTCATCTTTGCATCTTGGAATTTAACACAGCAAGTGCTCAACATATGTTTAGTGAAAGGAACTGAAAACTGTGTATAATTACACCCAAACAGAGACCAATCTTCACTGTTTATTCCACAGCGTTTTTAAAGCTGTTACCTGCAAACGTGGGCTATAATTTAAACATTCCTATATTCTGGACTTGACTACATGTGTTTAAATCAAGTATGTCATTAGCAAAATTCTCAGCCATCAAAGGCGATTCTCAACAAAAGTGGTTTAGTTAGAAGTATATTTCTGAAGCCCTCCTACTGATGAGGGTGGCAGACGGTTGGCATATGTCTTCTGTGCATTTGGTTTACTGCTTATGTTGAATATGAGATCTTCTAAGTTTGTCACAGATTTTTGAAAAAGGGCTTGTGTATTTACAGCTCATGTTGAGCAGAGTGCAACTGCAAATTCCAAGCAAACAACCTCATCATTTGCTTCCTCGTGTAGTGAAACCCTTCCCTGACCGAAAAGGAAGTCAGACCACGTCTCCAACAGTGCATTCAACCCTGTGGAGGTGAAATGGTTGCTCAGCAGTAATAGATGCTACCGTTTGATATTAGGCTTTTCAAGAGTCAGACCTCTGAGATTCTGTCATAGGTCCGTCCTGGACTGCACGTTTTCTCATATGATTAAGTCCATCCACAGCCCCTTCTCAAACCTCTGGGATACTTTGTGTAGTTTGAGCTTAAACCTACTTGAGAGCTCAGTGCTTTCTTTTCTAACCTAAATAAAAAATATCCCAAGAAATAAGTGACAATGAATTCCCTAAGTCCAGTGCTTAGGGCTCCATAATTCCACTGCAGGGGGCACGGGTTCTATCCCTGATCTAGGAACCAAGATTCTGCATGCCATGTGATGCGGCCAAAATATTAATTAATTTAAAAAAACCTCTTCATATGCAGTAGTGTGGATGGACTTAGAGATTGTCATATGAGTGAATAAGTCAGACAGAAAGAGGAATACCATATGATATGTCTTATATGTGGAATCTAAAAATAGGGTACAAATGAACTAATTTACAAAATGGAAAACAGACCCACAGACATGGAAAACAAACTTATGGTTACCAAAGGGGAAAGGTGGGGGAGACGGATAAATTAAGAATTCATGATTAGCATATACGCACTGTGTGCGCCCAGTTGCTCAGTCGTGTCTGACTCTGCAGTCTCATGGACTGTAGCCCACAAGGCTCCTCTGTCCATGGGAGTTTCCAGGCAAGAGTACTGGAGTGGGGTGCCACTTCCTACTCCAGGGAATATTCCCAACCCAGGGATCAAACCCACATCTCTTGCATCTCCTGCATTGGCAGGTGGATTGTTTATCACTAGTGCCACCTGGGAAGCCATATATATACACTACTATCTGTAAGATAGACAATCAACAGTAACCTACTGTATAACACAGGGAACTCTGCCCAATACTCTGTAATAACCTAAATGAGAAAATAATTTGAAAAAGAATAGATATATGTATATGTATAATTGAATCATTTTTCTGTACACCTGAAACTAATACAGCATTGTAAATCAACTATATTCCAATTAAAAAAAAACTCTTAAAGACAAAATGCCCAACCCAAAGGAAACTCTCAAGTGCTAGAGTTTCAGGCGTAATGGGGATAAATATTTTGAGTACTTTTAAGTTGCTCATCTTACCCATACATAAGGCTAGCCCTGCCAGAGTATGGATGACAATCGCTCTATCACTAAATAGGAAGAGGGGTACTAGAAGAGACCATTTAAAAAAATTCCAGATGTACTGTTCCACTGCATCCTAAGAAACGGCTGCTTTTACTAACAGCAATGATATAAGTGAAACCTTATTCCCTAAAGGAAAAGATAAAAGAAAAATCAGTGGTTTGGAACCTTCAGTCTTTTCCAGCAACCTACTCAAGGCAACAATGACCAGTTCCATTGATTTTGTTTATTTTAATCTAATTAAAGTATCCAACAGCCACTTTCCTTCCCTCTTATTGTTTTGGGAAAATATCATGCTTTGAAGTAGTCTAATCTAGGCTGATAAAAACAATCAATGTTCAGATTTCTTTACGAAGATATACTAAATTCCATGATGACAGAAATGACGCTCACCTTTATTCTGTCCATTGATTGCTCTGTCTCATTTTGTGCCAATGGCATGTTGTTTTGATTCCTGTAGCTTTGTAGTATTGTCTGAAGTCTGGGAGGATTATGCTGTCTGCCTTGTTCTTTTTCTTCAGTACTGCTTTGTCACTGCTGGGTATTTTATGATTTCATATACATTTTAGGATTATTTGTCCTAGTTCTGTGAAAAATGTCATGGGTAATTTGATAGTGTTAGTTGCCCAGTTGTGTCTGACTCTTTGTGACCCCATGGACTGCAGCTCACCAGGCTCCTCTGTCCATGGAATTCTCCAGGCAAGAATACTGGAGTGAGTATCCATTCCCTTCTCCAGGGGATTTTCCTGACCCAAGGATCAAACCTGGTTCTCCTACATTGCAGGTATCTAAGCCACCAGGGAAGCACATTAAATTTATAGATTTCTTTGGGTGGTATGGTCATCTTAGCAATATTAATTCTTCCAATCCAACAGCATGAGATATCTTTCCATTTCTTTGAATCCTCTTCAGTTGCCTTTATTAATGCTTTGTAGTTCTCAGCATATAAGTCTTTCACCCCTTGGTAAGGTTTATTCCTAAGTGTTTTATTTTTTTGATAGAATTTTAAAAGGGATTGTTGGTACTTCCAAGGTGGTTCAGTGGCTAAGACTCTGAACTCCTAATGCTGGTGACTTGGGTTTGATCCCTGGTCAGGGAACTAAATCCCACATGCCACAACTAAGAGTTTGCATACCACAACTAAAGATCTTGCATGCTGCAACTGAGACCTGGCACAGTCAAGTAAATACGTAAATATTTTAGAACATAAAAAGTAAAATGGATTGTGTACATTCCCTTTCTGGTATTCATTGTTAGTGTAAAGAAATACAACCAATTTCCGTATATTTATCTTGTATCCTGCTAACTTGCTAAATTCTTTTATCAGTTTGAATAGTTTTTGTGTGGAGTCTTTAAGATTTTTTTACATATCAAGTTCACTAATCTTTTCTTCTGTATCGTCTGATCTGCTGTTAATCCCATCTAGTGTCTTTTTTGTGTGTTTTCCATATTTAAAAGTCCAGTGTGGAAATGTGGATTACATCTTTTCTTTTTCTTTTGGCCATACTGCATAGCTTGTGGGATTTTACTTCCCAACCAGGATCAAGTCTGTATCCCCTGCAATGGAAGTGTGGAGTCCTAACCGTTGGACTGCCAGGTAATTCCCAGATTACATCTCCAAGTATCCCTTTGTCATGCTTCTTTAACACGTGGAGTATAACAACTGTTTTAATGTTCCCATCCACCAATTCTATCATAAGTTCTATATTGAGGTCTATTTCTATTGACTGACTTTTTTTCTCACTGTGGGTTGTGTTTTCCTGCTTCTTTTTGTTCTGTCATTTTGTGCAGACACTAGACTGTGAATTTTATATTGTTGGATGCAGGATTATTATTATATTCCTATAAGTATCTTTTGAGCTTTATCCTGATTTGCAGTTAAACAACTTGAAAACCATTTGATCTTTTCAAGGTTCACTTTTACATTTTGTGAGGTGGAGCCCAAGCAGCCTTCCTTCTAATCTGGCCCCTCTCCTGAGGACATATTCTTTTTAGTGTTTGATTTAATGTGTGGTAGTGAAGAGGTTTTTGTTCTGGCAGAGGTTTGGCCTGTAAGGAGTGTTCAGCCTCCTCCTTACAGGTGGTAGTACTTTCTCTAGCCTCGGGCTCTTTCCTCACAGGAATGTTCTGATCGCAGCTCAGCTGAGGACTTGAGGAAACCCTCTGAAGTTCTCCAAGGCTCTCTCTCAGAGGGTTCTCTGCTCTCCTGTGCTCTGCCCTGCAAGTTATAACCGCTTTCACTTCAGTTCTGTCATTTTCATGGTTCTTCAGCTCAGAGATTCCCTTGGGCACCATTTGCGTTTCTCCTTCCTGGAGCCGGAGAAGACTCTTGAGATTCCCTTGGACTGCAAGGAGATCCAACCAGTCAATCCTAAAGGAAATCAATCCTGAATATTCATTGGAAGGACCAATGCTAAAGCTGAAGTCCCAATACTTTGGCCACAGAATGTGAAGAGCTGACTCATTGGAAAAGACCCTAATGTTAGGAAAGACTGAGGGCAAGAGGAGAAGGGGGTGACAGAAGATGAGATGGTTGGATGGCATCACCGACTCAACGGACATGAGTTTGAGCGAACTTTGGGAGATAGTGAAGGACAGGGAAGCCTGGTGTGCTGCAGTTCATGGGGTCGCAAACAGCTGGACTTGACTGAGTGACTGAACAACTACAACTCCTTGAGCTACAGCCTGGAAAGTGTGGATGGTGAGCTGGAACCCCTCAGGGGTTTCCTTATCTGAGGGAACACTGTCTTCTTCTTTGGCTATGCCATGTGGCTTGTGGGATCTTAGTTTCCCAGCCAGAGATTGAGACCAGGCCTTTAGCAGTGAAAGCACTGAGTCCTAACCACTGAAAAGTGAAAGTGAAAGTTGCTCAGTCGTGTCCAACTCTTTGCAACCCAATGGACCACAGAGTCCATGGAATTCTCTAGGCCAGAATATTGGAGTGGGTAGCCTTTCCCTTCTCTAGGGGATCTTCCCAACCCAGGGATCAAACCCAGGTCTCCTGCATTGCAGGTAGATTCTTTTACCAGCTGAGCCACAAGGGAAGGCCCCTAACCACTGAACTGCCAGGAAATTCCCAGGAACACTGTCTTAAGCTTTTTTTGGGGTCCATATCTGTGAGCCAGTGTTTTATATTTCCAATTTCTTAATTAAGGTAAGAGGGTAAATCCAATACCTACTACATCATGGCTGGAAGCATAACCCACCTGATGTTTTTGATCCCACTAAGTGACCTTATTCATGGTATTACATCTGGTAACAAGACTAACAGGCCCAAGGAATTGCTAGGTGGAACAGTGGTTAGGACTTGGTACTTTCACTGCTGAGGGCCTGGGTTCAATCCCTGGTTGGGGACTAAGATCCCATAAGCCACATGACACAGTGAAACAAAACAAAGCAAAAAATAAGACTAACAGGCCTGTAACTGGAATGATACACTCCAGTGAATGATATACTTACTCAATAATGACATTTGTATCATAGGCTGACAAAGAAGTTCTCTTTAAAGTTTTTTTTAAAGACTAGTTGTTTGGTTTTTTTTTTCGGTCCCAATTTTTTTGGCCTCATGGTATATGGCATCTTAGTTCCCTGACCAGGGATCGAACCCCACTGCCTGCAGTGGAAGCTTGGAGTCTTAGCAATTAGACTGCCACTGAAGTCCCCCAATTTTTTATTTAAAAAAATTGAAGCCTATGGAAACTTGAAAAAATTAAACAATGGAAATCATAAGCCCTTCTGCTAGATTCACAAATTATTATTTTGCTACATATACTTCATTTCTCTATATATACTTTTCAACCAATTAAAAGTAAGTTTTACACCTAAATATTTATTCTGCATCTTCCAAGAAAAAGACATTCTCTTATATAACAAGAGCATTATCTTCTCTAAGAAATTTAACACTCTTACAATAATATTCGCTATTATATAGCCTGTATTCAAATTTCCTCTAATTGTATTTTTCTCTTTCCAGAATCACAGTCCAATCAAGAATCACTCACTGTCTTTGGTGCTTATGTCTCATAAAGCTCTTTTTCTCTGCCATCTTTGTCTTTTATAATGTTGACAGTTTTGAGGTGTTCAGATCTGATATCTTGTTGAATTTAGATTTTTATAAACTGTAATAGTGTTAGTAAATTTTATGACAACTTGGGAAAAAGAAACGCCTCATTGTTTTGGAATCATATTCATCCTGTCACTTTGAATACTATTAAATTTTGACTATGAATGAATCTTATGTTAAGAACTAATATATCTGGAAATTGCTCAGTGACTCAACTGTGCTATTACAAAACTTAGAAGTAGAAGCAATCTAATACTGTATTTCTCCCTGGTGAAGGGAAAGGCAATTGAGAAACTTTAGCTGTTTTGTTTTGTCATTTTTCTGTCTTAAGATCATAGGGTTGCTTAAAAACATAGTGAAACTTCTTTGCAAGCACAGTTCTTATAATCAAAATAGAAAGTCAACACTTTCATGTTGACTCTTAAGCAGCTGAACTTGCATACCCCTTCCTCCTCCAAGTGAAATGGAATAGAAAAATACTTATTCTATTTTTTTTAAACTTTTTATTTTTATTGGAGTATGGGTTCAATCCCTGGCTCAGGACGATCACCTGGAGAAGGAAATGGCAACCTATTCCAGTATTCTTGCCTGGGAAATCCCAGGGACGGAGGAGCTTGGTGGGCTACAGTCCATGGGGTCACAAAGAGCTGGACACAACTTAGTGACTAAATAACAACAGTTGATTTACAATGTTGTGTTAGTTTCAGTTGTATAGCAAAGTGAGTCAGTTATACATATCCATGTATCTATTCTTTTTCCAAATTCTTTTCCCAATTAGGTTGTTACATAATACTGAGCAGAGTTTCCTGTGCTACATGGTAGGTGCTTGTTGGTTATCCATGTTAAATACAGCAGCGTGTACGTGTCCATCACTTGTCGTATTCAGATTCCCAGGAATATGCATGAGAGAAAGAAATGCATTTTTCTCCTGATGAAAACAACTTCATTTTACTTTCAGAAATTTCAAAACTACCATCTGGTAGTCAACCCTGTTTTTCCACCAGATGGCAATAATCCATAATGGCTGAGCACGATGAATGGAATGTACACAAGGGTGTGAGCATTAAAAGGGCTGTGAGTGCTCAACATGTAATGTAGGAAAAATGATAAGTCCCAGGAGAAGAGGATAAACAGTGGGTTGCTAAGCCTGACCCTCTGGGGGCCAACAACAACCGTCATAAAAGGGATCACGTCACTCATCTTTATTATTGTGGAATCACAGAAGGAAACGATCTGCACCGTTTCTTTTCTTTTCTTTTTTTTTTGTTTCTTGAATCATAGTAAAAAAACCCAGAAGATAAGGTGGAGACGGTGTTGATATGTAAGTATCAACCACGTTTTTTGGCCACATTCATGGCCAAAAAGATGTTGCATGGTTCCTAATAGGAGACACAAATTCAGGAAGGGTATTTTAAGAAAAAGGAGGAAGAAAGAAGTTGCAGAAACTGCTGATGAAATCTGAAGTTTGTGTCTCTGTCCTGCCGACACCAATTTGCTGGTCTTTCAAAATCTGTTTAGTTAGTGTATCTACTTGGTTTTGATTTTAGACGGCATCACAAATATCCAAGCCAACAGTGGACCATCTGGCCCACATGATGCCTGGTGCTCGATAGTCCAAACTCAAGGTGCAGGTCTTTCCACGACAGGCTCAGGGGACAGGACTTCCGCCTCCCGCTGAATAGCTGTCGTTTTCTCCTCCTCTGGGTTCTTTGTTTCCGAGTACTGGATAGTTCTCTGATAAAGGCCAGGCTGTTCTTTTTGAAGACTAAATAATACTGACTTTTATCATTGTTTTCAGCATTTTCCTTTTTGAAAAATAACAATAGAGTCACAAAGAAATTTTAAAAAGAAGTTCTGGCTTGTGAGTGAGATGACACTTCTAGAGTTCGCAGTGAACTGGAAAGAATGGAAACGAAGCTGTGTTTTAGGGCACATTCATACGAAATTTCCAAGGAGACTGTTAGGAATATTTCTTTTTGTTTTAGTTAATAGATCAAGTGATCTATTTAATATAGGTGAGGATAGTATAGAAATCAAAAAGAAAAAATAATAGTTATGAGAGATGTGATCCAGGGAATTCAGTTTTTCCTTCAGACAAAATTGTTAAAGGAGATGGTCACGCTTAGTCGCTAAGTCATGTCCAACTCTTGCGATCCCATGTACTGCAGCCCTCCAGGCTCCTCTGTCCATGGGATTCTCCAGGCGAGAATACTGGAGTGGGTTGCCATTTCCTTCTCCAGAGGATCTTCCCGTTCCAGGAATTGAAGAACGGGGTCTCCTGCATTGAAAGCAAATTCTTTACCAACTGAGCTATGAGGGAAGCCCCTTTTAAAGGAGGCTATAATGAAAAATGTTAAGCTTTTATCTTTTTAATTTATTTTTTAGTCATGTTGTGTAGTATTCAGGGTCTTAGTTCCCTAACCAGGGGTCAAATCCATGCCCCCTGCATTGGGAACTTGGAGTCTTAACCACTGAATGTGCCAGGAAAGTCCAACCTTTTATCTTTTTCAAAAAATATTTTTATCACTATAAAAAATCCTAAATGATCAATATAAAACTATTGAAGAATGCAGAAAAATAAAAAAGAAGAGTTACCAATCTGAAGACAACTCCTATTAACATTTTAGCAATTTCTTTCATTGTTTTCTTTCTTCTAGAAATAAGTTTTTTTTTTTTAATCTTTACGCAAAACTGTTTGTTTTCATGGCTTTTCTGACCTAATTTCCACATTATATAATAACATATCTGTTTTCTTATGAGATTAGAATGACTTAATTTTAATTGTTTCACAACGTTTTGGTAAGGATGAGTCATACCTAACTAAGCCATTATTGGACAATTATTTAGTGTCTCCTTTTTGGTTTAACAAACAACCCTATGATGAACACATCAATGTATACAAAATGGTTTCCATACTTAGACTTTCTTAGAATAGATTCCCAAGAGTGGAATTACTAGCTCACTGGTGGTCCAGTGGTTTAGAATCCACCTTGCAATGCAAGGAACAGTGGTTTGATCCCTGGTCTGGGAAGATCCCTCATGCCTCAGAACAACTAAGCCCCACAACTGCGCCATAACTACTGAGTCCACACGCTGCAAGTCCTGAAACCTGCATGCCTAGAGCCCATTCTCTGCAACAAGAGAAACCACTGCACTGAGAAGCCAGAGCTCTCCAATGAGGAGAAGCCACCACTTACAGCAACTGGGGGCTTCCCTGATAGCTCAGTTGGTAAAGAATCCGCCTGCAATGGGGGAGACTCTGGTTCAGTTCCTGGGTTGGGAAGATCCCCTGGAGAAGGGAAAGGCTATCCACTCCAGTATTCTGGCCTGGAAAATTCCACGGACAGTTCATGGGGTTGCAAAAAGTTGGATGTGGCTGAGCAACTTTCACTTCACTTTCACTTTCACAGAAACTAGAAAAAGCAGAGTGCAGCAAGACCCACCATAGGCAAATTTTTTTTTAATGAAAACATAAATAAATCTTTAACAAAACATGAAAAAAGCATGAAATATTTTAATGCTTTAGTTCTGATTTTTATCATTGCCAATTTTCTTTTTTGCAGAGCTGCTGGTTTCCCCTAGCAATGGGCAAGAAAGCAGCTTTCACACTGATGCCAATATTATCATAAACAACAAACAACAAACCACTTCCCTAAATGGTCTCTCATTAGTATTTTAATTTGCATGTCTTTGATTATGAGTGAGATGGAACCTTTTACCACTGTTTGCCAAAGACCTGAATTTCCTCTTTTGTGAATTGTTTACTTATGTCCTTTGTCTGTTCATCTCTTGGGGTCTTTGTTATCCCTACTTACAAAGAGAACTAACAAGCACTGTCCAGAGAAAGGCCTTCTGTCTGCAACGCTGTGAATTCCTCCTCTTTATGTCATCATTCCAGACTCAGCATCCGAACAGCAGAGTCAAGGGGAAACTGGGAAGAATAGGAAAGACAAGTGATACATTTCTCTCTGTTATAGAAGGGAAATGAAAGGTCATGCTACTGAGATAAAAGGCTCTGTTCTTTCACTAAACCCTGTTCTCATTTTAATACTGCTTTCTACACATTTTCAAATATCATATTATGTATATTATGTATCATGAGGCATATATCTCAGCATGAGCCACTGTGAAGCCATGGTGGCTTCACAAAGTGTCCATTCCAGGGAGATTTGTCAATGACTTAATTAGATGTTATTTAATTTGGAGTGGCATCCTTAATTTTGTAACCACTTCCTGAAAGGCAGGCACTTCCACGTATTTTTCTTCCCTGGATGCAATAAGAGCACGTACAAGACAAGATGGGGGTATAAATACAGACTCCCCTGCTTTGCAGTGATGGGTCAGGAGCTAAATAACCTATTTGTTCTTACCTTGAGCTGGTGACTATGGAGAAAGTGAAAGTCGCCCAGTCATGTCCGACTCTTTGTGACCCCATGGATTATACAATCCATGGAATTCTCCAGGCCAGAATACTGGAGTGGGTAGCCTTACCCTTCTCCAGGGGATCTTCCCAGCCCAGGGATCGAATCCAGGTATCCCGCATTGCAGGTGAGCCACAAGGGAAGCCCTTGTGACTATGGAGAACTAGCCTCAAAAAAGGGCAGACCAGTAACAGGAACTCAAATGCTAATAATGACTCTGCAACTGCTTAGTCACTCAGTCGTGTCTGACTCTTTGTGACCCCATGGACTGCAGCCCACCAGGCTCCTCTGTCCATGGGGATTCTCCAGGCAAGAATACTGGAGTGGGTTGCCATGCCCTCCTCCAGGGGATCTTCCCAACCCAGGGATCGAACCCAGGTCTTCTGCATTGCAGGTGGATTCTTTACCGTCTGAGCCACCAGGGAAGTCCAATAATGACTCTGAACTCCCCAAATTTCTGCGTCTGGAAAATGGGGATAATAGTTCCTCATCTTATCCAAGGGGTATTTGAAAGATTACATTATACAAGAAAAATATTTTGTGGGTGAAAGGAAGAGCATTAAGTGTGATTACACTGCAGTGTTAGTTTTAAAAGTTAAGTTAAGGGACTTCTCTGGTGGCACGGTGATAAGGGATCCACCCTGCAATGCAGGAGACGTGGGTTCGCTCCCTGGTCCCCGCATGGATAACATCCAGCATGACACAACGAAGCTTCTGTGTGCCGCAACTAAGACGCGATGCAGTTCAATAAATAAATAAATAAGGTTTAAAAAATTAAGACCCCAGAACGACTTCCTTTGTCAAATATCTTGAGGTGATACAGAGAATCAAGGAACACTGGGGATGAATAGGATCTCATCCCAGCCAGCTCTCTCGATTCACTGGCGGAGGAACTGAAGCTGTGAGAGGAAGTACCCAAGATGATACTTGTTTAAGATGACACTGCTAATTAATGACAGAAATGGACTGTTAATCTAGGAGTCTGAATTCGCTCCAGAAGTCTTTCTACTGCCTTCCTCTCTCCCCACACGGTCCAGTGAGTTGAAAGTTACTAAGCACCATCAAGTTAAAGAACTCAATTTGATTTTCTTACAATCTTTTCTTTTTCAGCGGGGGCCGGTGGCATGCGGAACTTCCCTGACCAGGGATCGAACTGGTGCCCCTGCACTGAAAGCCCAGGCTCTTAACCTCTGAACAGCCAGTGAAGTCCATTTTCCTTATCATCTTTGACAGAAACTGTTTCCAGCCCCATTTGTATTCTATGAAAGCTAAAAAATTTTTGTATCTATTTATTTATTTGGTTGTACTGGGTCCCAGTTATGGCATGTGGGATCTAGCTCCCTGACTAGGGATCGAGCCTGGGCCCCCTATATTGGGAGCACGGAGTCCCAGCCACTGGACCACCAGGAAAGTCTCTAAATTTTTGTTGCTAGTAAAAATAATTACTTCACATAGGCTAAACTATGGGTGTAAAAATGTTCGACAACAGCATGTGAATTTATGTAAATGTAAAACGCTATACGTCTAAATGTTTAAGAAACAAGGGTCAAAGAGCAGACTTCAATCAAACGGACTCTTTTGGGACTCTGGCGTGCAAGGCACTAGCTCACTTTCTCTATTAGCCTAAGCAGGACTGTAAACACCCAGAAGAATGAAGGTCACCAAAATGAAGCAGAACCAGTTTGGCAGTGGGTGTGCGATCTCACTTCACTAGATGGACTAGGACGAAAAGAAATAAATCTGCTAGCCACTCAGAAAGAGGGCCCTGAGATCTTTTTCTTTTTTAAAACAAATATTTATTCATTCGACTGTGCCGAGTCTTAGCTGGGGCACGCAGGATCTTCAGTCTTCATTGTGGCACGTGGGATCTTTAGCTGTGGCATGTGAGATCTAGTTCCCTGACCAGGGATTGAACCTGGGGACCCTGCATTGAGAGTGTTGCATCTCAGTCACTGGACTACCAGGGAAGTCCTGGCTCTGAAATCTTTATGGTTTAAGAAAATAGCTCTTTCTTTTCAGTTCATTGTTTAAGGAAAAGTGTGTGAACTCCAGCAATGATGTGGACTGCCTTAAGACAACTGAATGTCAGTACACGGGAGAATCTTCTTTATCAGAGACTGAGTGAACAAGCAACATGTTGGTTTATTTGCGTGAAGCTATGGGAAGTTGTATTAGTAGATACATTCAAATGGTCAAGAGTTCAAACACGTGAATTACAAGTGGGGCCAGAGAAGCCACGTGCTCAGATGGAGAGCTGAGATCATCTGTCAAACCAAGGGAGAGAGTTTTTTCTTTTTCCTCCCCATTTCTTTAACTATTAAAGAACTCTTAAATCTTATTTTTATTTTTTGTTGTAGTTGATTTACAATGTTGTATTAATTTCTGCTGTACAGCCAAGTGATTCAGTTATACATGTATAGATATATTCTTTTTTATATTCTTTTCCATTATGGTTTATCCCAGGAGGTTGGATATACAGTAGGACCTTGTTGTTTATCTGTTCTAAATGTAATAGTCTGGGGGCTTCCCTGGTGGGCTAGTGGTTAGGACTCCACGCTTTCACTGCAGAGGGAACAGGTTCAATCCCTGGTAGGGGAGCTAAGATCCCTCATGCTGCCTGCCCCTCAAAGGTAATAGTCTGCATCTGCTAACCCCAAACTCCCAGCGCATCCTTCCCTGCCCCTGCCCTGCCTCCTCCCTGGCAACCACTCGTCTGTTCTCTGCGTCTGTGCGTCTGTTTCTGTTTTGTAGACAGGTTCATTTGTGCCATGTTTTAGATTCCACATGTAAGTGACATTATATGATATTTGTCTTTCTGCCTTCCTTTACTTAGTATGATCACCTCTAGGTCTCTCCAACTACAAAAGAACTTTCATATTCTATCACATGCTTTCTCCATCCTAGTTAGGATTTAATGTCTTCTTAGATGTACAAAATCCTCTCTTTCCTGGCTCTGTGCAGGCCCATGCACATGTGCAAAGAGTATGAGCGTGTCAATCAAACTGAAAAACAATGGCAAGAAAGTCCTATGTGGCAAGAACTTTTCTGGTGATTTTTCAAAGTAGCCATATTATCTGCCTCATTTTATTCCGTCTGTTAAACGGAATCTTTTCAATTTTGCACACTGTGCAAAATCCTCAGTGTTGCAGAGCCATTAGATGGCTCACTCAGACCTCACAGACCTTTCAGAATTCTATACAAAGCACAGAGGCTTTACCACAACCCTGGATTTGAATTGGATAGCTCTGACCATTTTAGATTCTGCAGCTGTTATACCATGGAATGAAGATTAAAAAAAATACCTCATTTTAGCCATTAGTTTCAATCTTATCTTTTACTTTCAAACCAAACTGGTAAGGCAGCAAAAAGAACTGTTTTACTCTCCCAGTGACCTTGCACCCAAAAGGATGACAGTGAAGAATAAGTTGCAAATATAATAATATGTTGTTTTTTTTTTTTTTTTCAAAAGGGGCAGAGGAAGGAATTTCCTGGCAGTCCAGTGGTTAGGACTCGGTGTTTTCACTGCTGAGGCCTGGGTTCAATCCCTGGTTGGGGAACTAAGATCCTGC
>NW_011495023.1:15861370-15871100 GCF_000754665.1 Bison bison bison
GGACGTGAGTCTGAGTGAACTCCGGGAGTTGGTGATGGACAGGGAGGCCTGGTGTGCTGTGATTCATGAAGTTGCAACGAGTTGGACACGACTGAGCAACTGAACTGAACTGAACTGAAAAGACAAAAAGGAAAGTAAAACCTGCCCACAGCACAAAGTAAAAGTTGGTCTCAAAATCAATGAAAATAGATTTTACAGGACTGTGTAATGAAGCCCCTGTGGCCAGTGTCACAGATCACAGAGTGGCTGCATTTTATGTCTCATATAAGGTACCCTGACAACGCTGAGTGGGAGCTTTGGTATTTTCCTGACTCACAAGGAAGGGAGCGTGCCATCGGCTGAATCATCCTCCTCGCTTCCTGGGGTGCCTGGTTGTTCCAAGACACTAATGGAGGATTAAATTCTGGTTACCATGACAGCTACGTAAATGCTGTCATGATCTTATCAACAGATGTCGTACAGTGCTCCCTGGAATTTGAATTTTTTTCCCTGTCAAAAATTCAATTTCAACATAAATTCTTCAATAACTAGGCACAGTGGGTCTAAAGAATTGGTGATATCCTTCCTTTTCTTAACTAGCTGTATTAAGATACAACTCATCTTTTACTTAAAATGTATTCCTTCTAGTGAATGGTGTTTGTCTTATGATGTTGCTTATTGTGCTTTTAGAAATTAAAATGAATAGTATGAATAGAAATAAAAATGAAAAGTATAATCAATTCTCTTAGACTTACAGAAACTCAAATTTGAGAAAACAAATCTGAATACCTAGAGCATTAGCTGGCATCTAGTGGCAATGGGTTGGTTTTATCTGTAACGGCGCTAATGTAAACTGTTTTGTGTAAGGACCTGATGGTGGAGACTGTGTTTTTGGTAGATGTTCTGTCCCTTTCCTTTCTCCATTCCAATGGTTAGAGTCATCCCTGAGAGGCAGAGTAGCAGCCACAGAGGTTCCTGAAACTCTTAGTTCCTCAGTCGTGTCCGACTCTCTGCAACCCCATGGACTGTAGCCTACCAGGCTCCTCTGTTCAAAGAATTCTCCAGGCCTAGTGAAACCTGCATTTTTATTTTAAAAACTTTTCTTTGGGGAGGTTTACAGGTGCTTCCCAGGTGGCTCAGTGGTAAAGAACCCGCTTGCCAATGCAGGAGATGTGGGTTTGATCCCTGGGTTGGGAAGATGCTCTGGAGAAGGAAGTGGCAACCCACTCCAGTATTCTTGCCTGGGAAATCCCCTGGACAGAGGAGCCTGGCGGGCTACAGTCCATAGGTTGCAGAAAGCTGGACACAACTGAGCGACTAAACGACAACTTTTAGGATGATTGCCACCAAGCTTCAAGGACTAGAAACACTTAAAAGTCTTCCAAACCAACATCATAAAAAAAGGTCAGTGACCTTCAGAGTTCTTGAAAAGCCTTTACTAAATGTGTTCAAAACAGCTCTGAGCACTAGTTGCTTTTTGTCTTTTCCCTGCTTTTTATATAGTATTTTCTCATTTCACTTGCCTTCAGATGTTGGTCATTATTATTTTTGCTGAAGTATTCCTTGGAATCCTTCTAATTTCAGTGGCACAAAAAAATTGCCAAGGGCCTGTTATATTTCTTTGTGTTTTGGTCTGCTTTACATGGCTTGAGGATCCCAGTTCCCCAACTAGGGCTTGAGCCCTGGAGTGAAAGCGCAGAATCCTAACTACCAGGCCACCAGGGAACTCCCAGGCCTGTTATATTTCTAATCTGTTCCTGGTTAGGAAGTCAGTTAACCAAATGTATCAGCCAGGGTCCCATCAGGAAAAGGTCCAGCTAAGTGAATTTAATGGAGGTGCTGGAACTATTCTCGGAAGTGGGGGTAGGGAAAAGGAACAGATAAAGGAGTGAGGTTTGCAGCCAGAAGCCATCCTCAGGCCTGGCCTCTGGGTACAGGAGGAAATACCAGGGTCCCAGAGCCTGGAGAGAGCGCAAACCATGCAGAAGGGCTTCCTCAGGGAAATGCATTTGGGGTGGTGAGCAGCTGTCTTTCCACCAGAACTTTCGAGGCACAGAATGGAGGGAAGTGGATACCCTGGCCTTTCTCTCTGTCCACCCTCTAACCTCTGTCAGCGCCTTCCAACCAAGAGCTGCAGGGCAAGGGAGACTGGCTGTGATGAAATCGCAAGGGGTTAGCCTCCAGGGCATGAAGCAGGGCAGAGAAGGCTGGAGAAGGCATCTGGGGATGGTGGTTGGGATGGAGAATAACCAGCCTGATGAATTCAGAATTTTGGATCCAGTAAAAGTTCTGTGCATGAACTCTGTTCCGCCTCAGCGCCAACAACATGCCTTGCCCTTTTTTCTTTTTTCTTTTTGTGGTTCTCAGCTATTTGGATAGTCTATATTGCCAAGATATCTGATTTATAGTTGATCTGACTTAGAGTTTTGTAGTATCATCACATTTGGATTTATGCTGGGAATTGATATGGTTATACTTCAGTGTAGCAATAAAGAGGACAACATGCATTTTAAGATTCTAATATTTTAAATATAATTTGGATTGTACAAAAACATGTTTCTTTTTTGAAATTTATTAAAATTTTTATTTTATGTTGGAGTATAGTTGATTTACAATGTTGTGTTATTTTCTGTTGTATAGCAAAATGACTTGGTTATTCATATACCTAATATTTATTCTTTATCAGATTCTTCCCTCATAGATTATTAAAGAGTTTTGAGTAGAGTTCCCTATGTTATACAGTAGGTCCTTGTTGATTATCTATTTTATGCATAGCAGTGTGTATATGTTAATCCAACCTCCTAATTTACTCCTCCCCCAAAATGTGACTTCTGAAGTGTGGAACTGAGACAATTCTCCAGGATTGATTCCTCAATCAAATGTTAGTGATGATTATTAGGGTGAATTGAAAGTACAAAGGCTGCAGACAATGTAAATTTTACAGGCTCAACTAAAAGTGGCCTAGGCTCCTGCTGTCGTGGAGCTGGAGGACTCATGGAGCATATTTGGGAAAATGCAGTTGTGCTGGCCAGCCCCATCTGCACATGTGTTTCAAAAATCCCACGAAATAAAGTTTGTATTTGAGCTTAGAGCCACTCAGTTGTATTTGAAAATAAAAGAGAGGTTATTATTTCTTGGCTCTTAGAATCTGCATAGTGGGATTAACCGCCAAGTGCCTGCAGGCTGGATTCAGCACCCTGGAGTTACTGCCTTCTTCCCCATCTCACTTCCTCACCCCTAACACTGGTCCTTCCATCACCTTCAGTCTTCCTGCACTTTAATCCTTGCCTCAGGTCTTACTGGAGGAACCCAACCGAAGAAAGAGGTATACTTTCTTCTTCTACCTGTGTAAATCTGTACACTTTATAACAATTTTATAACAAATTACTCTTTTACTAAGAGTTGAAAAAAACTCTACAGAAGTTCAATTTTATCAATTACTGACTACCTGCCCAATGTTGGTCGTTTAGTCCCAAAGTCGTATCCGACTCTTGTGATTCCATGGACCGTAGCCTGCCAGGCTCCTCTGTCCATGGGATTTCCCAGGAAAGAATACTGGAGTGGGTTGCCATTTCCTTCTCCTGGGGATCTTCCCAATGTTAGGTGGCAGGAAAAGGGACTAGATGCTTTTATCTCATTTAATCCTCTGACCCAGCCTGATGCACCTATCATATGGATTTTAGTAACATTATTTGTTTGGATGGTTGGTAGCTCAGCTGGTAAAGAATCCACCTGCAATGCAGGAGACCCTGGTTTGATTCCTGGGCAGGGAAGATCCCCTGGAGAAGGGACAGGCTACCCATTCCAGTGTTTTTGGGCTTCCCTGGTGGCTCAGCTGGTAAAGAATCTGCCTGCAATGTGGGAGACCTGGGTTTGATCCTTGGGTTGGGAAGATCCCCTGGAGAAGGGAACAGCTACCCACTCCAGTATTCTGGCCTGGAGAATTCTGGGACTGTATAGTCCATGGGGTTTCAAAGAGTCAGACACGACTGAGCAACTTTCACTTTCATCGATACCAAATTACATACGTTTACATAAAGTGTTATTTGCACATTTACTTATCACCAGTTACTTGCTAAGAAACACTGACACAATGTTGACCAAAAGTGGTGAAAGCAGATATCCTTGCCTTGTTTCTAGTTAGGGGAGTAGCTTTATTTTTAAATCAAGAAATAGTATTTCTACCTTAACTATGTTTCACGTGGAAACACTGCACTACTGTCTAGTTTTGGTAAACATTAAGGCAATGGCACCCCACTCCAGTACTGTTGCCCGGAAAATCCCATGGATGGAGGAGCCTGGTGGGCTGCAGTCCATGGGGTGGCTAAGAGTTGGACACGACTGAGCGAGTTCACTTTCACTTTTCACTTTCATGCATTGGAGAAGGAAATGGCAACCCACTCCAGTGTTCTTGCCTGGAGAATCCCAGGGACAGGGGAGCCTGGTGGGCTGCAGTCCATGGGGTCGCAGAGTCGGACACAACTGAAGCGACTTAGTAGTAGTAGTAAACATTGTTCATGCAGTGTGAAAGGCTTAAATAATGAATTATGGATTATTGATTTTTAGGATCATTTCCTTACTGCCTTTTTTAAATGTTGGAGATAAATACAAAAGTGAAATGAATGCATATTTTATTTGGAGGCTATAGGCAGAAAATATTATCAATACAAACATATTTGATTGGCTGATAATAGTCTAAATTTTACTAATTTTCAGCATTGGTCAGTTTTCATTCCAATCCCAAAGAAAGTCAATGCCATAGAATGTTCATATTACAATTGCACTCATTTCACATGATAGCAAGATTATGCTCAAAATCCTTCAAGCTAGGCTTCAGCAGTAAATGAACCGAGAACTTCCAGATGTACAAGCTGGATTTAGAAAAGGCCAGAGATCAAACTACCAACATACACTGGATCATAGAAGAAGCAAGGGAATTCCAAAAAACATCCACTTCTGTTTCATTGATTATGCCAAAGCCCTTTGACTGTGTGGATTACAACTATCTGTGGAATGTTCTTAAAGAGATAGAAATACCAGACCACATTATCTGCCTCCTGAGAAACTTGTATGCAGGACAAGAAGCAACAATTAGAACCGGACATAGAACAACGGACTAGTTCAAAATTGGGAAAGGAGTACGTCAAGGTTTATTTAATTTATATGACGAATACACCATACAAAATGCTGCACTGGATAACTCACAAGCTGGAATCAGGATTTCTGGGAGAAATAACCTCAGATATGCACATGATACCACTTTAATGGCAGAAAGTGAAGAGGAACTACAGAGCCTCTTGTTGAAGGTGAAAGACGAGAGTGAAAAAGCTGGCTTAAAAGTCAACATTCACAAAACGAAGATCATGGTGTCCAGTCTTACCACTTCATAGCAAATAGATGGAGAAAAAGTGGAAACAGTAACAGATTTCATTTTCTTGGGCTCCAAAATCAATGTGGACTGCGACTACAGCCATGAAATTAAAAGACACTTGCTCCTTGGAAGAAAAGCTATGACAAACCTAGACAGCATATTAAAAAGCAGAGACATCTCTTTGCTGACAAAGGTCCATATAGTCAAAGCTATGGTTTTTCAGGTAGTCGTGTACAGGTATGAAAGTTGGACCATAAAGAAGGCTGAGCACTGAAGAACTGGTGCTTTCGAACTGTGGTGCTGGAGAAGACTCATGCGAGTCCCTTGGACTGCAAGGAGATCAAACCAGTCAATCCTAAAGGAAATCAACCCTGAATATTCATTGGAAGGACTGGTGCTGAAGCTGAAGCTTCAATACTTCAGCCCTGATGCGAAGAGCTGACTCATTGGAAGATCCTGATTCTGGGAAAGATTGAAGGCAAAAGAAGGGGACGACAGAAGATGAGATGGTTGGATGGCATCATGTCTCAGTGGACATGAGTTTGAGCAAACTCAGGAGATAATGAAGGACAAGGAAGTGTGGCATGCTACAGTTCATAGTGTCAGTTCAAAGAGTTGGACATGACTTAGCAACTGAACAACAACTAATTTTCTTGTTCTGGAAAGCCCTACATATAATTTTTTTTTCCCCCAAACTTGGCTGGACTGCACTACCTGTGGGATCTTAATTCCTGGACCAGGGATTGAACTGGAGTCTCCTACACTGGAAGCTCAGAGTCTTAACTGCTGGACCGCTGAGGAAGTCCCATCTGCCTATATAATTTTGAAAAGAAGTTCCAGGTGGCAATTTTCCCTAAGTCGTAATTATTCATGCCTGCACTTGTTTTTAATGGGTGTAAAAAAACTGATCATGTAAATTTATATGGTGAAAATGGTGAGATTTTACAAGACAATATTAACAAAGTTTTTAAAATCCTTAAAGAGATGGTGTTATGTAAATTGGAATGCCATGCCTATAATTATAATTCCCTTTGATATTTCTGGAATTTAAGCCCACAAATAAATACACTCAAATACTGAAACATATTAGGTAATATAATTTCTAGAGCATCTGTGTAACCTGTGGAAACAGGAGGCAGTTGGCATTACAAAGCGGACCAGTGAACAGATACATACAGAAACACATGCCTTCAGTGTTTTTTCTCAACCATAATTAGGAGATGAACAAATGGTCCATAAAATTTTTATTTTAGTATCTAAAATAGAGGATCCAATTCATTAAAACTTAAGTCTCTACTTAAAGAAAAATAAAGCACTCTTGAAAATGTACCTACATGTGATATGATTTATACTAAGCCCTAAACTAAATATCGTAATTCTTGGATTGTTAAAGATAGTTGAACTTAATGAAAATAACTCTGAATTTTTAAACCTGATAATGTGTACTAATATACCTGATATTCTCATTCTAACCAGGCGAACTTTGATAAAATAGATGAAACCTGAATGTCTTAATAACAAAATAAAGATACTAGAAAATTTAAAATATTTTTTTGTTTGAATAGGTAAATCCTTTTCATGGTTTGAATATCAAAGTTTAAATAGGAATACAGTGAAAAGTCCTTTCTATATCTTCTATCCACAGACTTCTCATAACTCAAGTTACTTTGTCCTACTTTAATATATGTACATGCTAGTACATTATTCTGTTCCATTTTTCTGCTTTTTTCATGGAACAAAAAAGTCTTGGAAATCTTTTTTTTTTTTTTGGAAATCTTAATTTCAAAAAAAAAGCATTTTTTTTTTTTGGCTGTGTTGGGTCTTCATTCCTGTGTGGGCTTTTCTCTGGTTGCAGCAAGCAGGGGTTACTCTCTGGTTGTGGTGTGCAGGCTTCCCACTGCAGTGGCTTCTCTTGTTGCAGAGCATGGGCTCTAAGTCATGGGGGCTTCAGAAGTTGTGGTTCCCATGGTCTGGAGTACAGGCTCAATAGTTGTGGTGCACGGGCTCAGTTGCTTCACAGCATGTAGGATCTTCCCAGAACAGGGATTGAACCCGTGTCTCCTGCATCGGCAGGCAGATTCTTTACCATGCAGCCACCAAGGAAGCCCCAGAAATCTCAATATTAAAACACGAAGAACTTTTTGTTGTTGTTGTTGTTGTTAACAGCTACATAGTGGTCAAATGTATGGTTATATCGTAATTTAGTGTCTTGCTTATGGATATATTTAAGCTGTTTCAAGGATAAGAAATACCTTGTCATTTCTCATGTGTGGAACTACATATGTGGGCTAGATCCCTAGAGGTGAAATTGGAGGTTCAGAGTATGCATACATTTGTAATTTTGATAGACACTGCCAAATTCTTCTTTCTATATATTTCAGCCAAAGCAGTGGGGCCAGATATAATTTTATGCCTTTTTCATTTCATTCAGAAATGCACAAAGTGGGTTACCTATTAAAGAATAAGGAAGAAAGGACAAATTTATTCAGCAATTTAGAGTACGTTTTCACTCAAAAATACATTCAACAGAAATTTACTGTACATCTACTGCATGCCAAGTGCTTTTAGGCTTTTGGAGCTACCTACCTAAACAAATCAGACTCAAATCTCTGCCTCTGTGGAGCTTACATTTTGGAACTCTATGCTACTTCTTAAGACACAAGTTAAATGTCAATATCCTGAAAATGATCTGTTGAGATCCTGGGCACAGGCACCAGACGTATGCTACCAGTGTTATTTAAAACCGACTAGAGGCAATGTTGCATATGATTTCATAGCTTTCCATCAGGTCCTTTTAAACAACACACTTGGGCGAGAGCTCTTTTTATCTGACTCCATCTGCTGTTGGTAGTGATCAGCATACTGTGGGCACTGTTGTAGCATCTGAGATTAGGTTGTGAAATAGGAAGTGGAGTTATGTGCAGATCAGCAAGTGTGTGCAAACTGTTTAGTTCTATCTGAAGCTGAAACCACGGGTGTCCAACTCAGGCTTGGGGAACACAGAAGATAAGGTTATCAGCACATGCCCATCAGGGCACAGTTTCCCTTTTGCTGTCTGTCCCTGTTTTGATTCTATAAAGAGATCCCAGGGGTTTTATGGAAAACAGTGTCAGAAGTACTGTTGTACTCTTGTACTCTTGTCTGCTGAACAAGGGCATGCAAAATATTACTTGTTAGGAAGTAAGGGAGACAGAAAGGGCAAATGATGCCAAGCAAAGTGGGTGTATTGTCCAGTGGATGGTCAGAGAAAGTATGGCCTCAGGCTTGTGCATGTTTTCTTTTTCCTTTCTTGGCTGTGCTGCAGGCATGTGAGATCTTAGTTCCTGGATCAGGGATTGCTCAGAGTCTTAACCACTGGACCTCCAGGAAGTCCTTTTCTTCCTAAAAGAAGATCTTAAAACTTTAGCTCCCCCATTAGATTTAATTTTATAAGAAGTCAGTAAACTACAGTTGTTAAAAGTCTTGCCAATATCCCACTGAGTTCTTTGCAGTCACTACAGGATAACTGGGAGTTCAGCTTGTGACGGGGAAGTCAGACACAACAGCATCTTCAAGCATGATGTGAAGAATACAAAAGAGCCAGTTCCAGAGACTGGCTCTTGAATCATACCCTGACCTTTTTTCTTTTGCTTGTTTTATTAAAATTTCATCTCTGCACCATAATAGACACAATTGGTTAGTAACCAATGTTTTCTGCAGTCCGAATACATAGCAGTGATTTTTCTGTCCTTGAATCTTAGAAGGAGGCTTTGGACTCGCCAACATGCTCCTTTCACAGTTGAGGTAGAGAAGGGCGAAGTGACAATGGCATGAGCCAGGTCTCTCTCCCGATTCCCAGTTCAGCAGAACTCCCTCCACAGGCTCCCCAGGGAAACCTGTTATGCCTCCGACTTCCAGATTCCGTGCTGTCATCCTGCAAGCGCTGCAAGCTGGGGTGACTTTGGGCAATGACATCGTGGCCCTCACGGGGTTTGCACATGGCAGAAGCCTCCCTGGAGCCGCCCGCCCGCCCGCGGAGTGTGCGCGCTGTTTTCGCACTCTGCCGGATGGTCTCGGCGAAGGTCCGGGACCGGGTTGTGGACCAGGGTCTCCAGAGTTCCCTTCCGTCAGGTGACGGCGCGAGGGGACTTCCTCCGATTTCTGGGCCCGGAAAGGCTGACCCTCGCCCGGCAGCGCTCCTAGCCGCACGAGAAAGGGGACAGGCGGGCCCACGCCCCCTTCTCCCCTGGGCCCCACTCCTGCCACCCCAGGGCTCGGGCCGTTTTCCTTCTGCCCTTCCCTCGTTTTCCCCACCGGCGTCTCCTCAACTTTTCCCACTTGGTGTTTAAAGGCGCCACCGCCCCCCTCCCTCGGCGAGCAGCTCGCGCGCCTGGTGCGATC
>NW_011495023.1:15871627-15883522 GCF_000754665.1 Bison bison bison
CGCTCTTCCGATCTGTGGCTCCTCTGCCCCCCGGGTTTCCTTACTTCCTGTGAGAGGGCAGTGCCCGCCGCCCCGCCCCCAGGAAGGAGGGTGGCGGGCTGTGTGTGTGTGTGTGTGTGTGTGTGTGTGTGTGTGTAAAAGGCTGGTGGTGCCGCCCTCCTTTCTGGCCCTCCCCGCCGGCGGCGAGCCCGCTCCTCAACTGCTGCAGGGGGTGCAACCCCCGCCCGCCCAGCAGCCCCGGGAGCCGATCTGGGGCTCCTCGAAGGCTATTGATCCCCCCAGACTGGGCATGGGGACTTCTGAAGCTTCTAGAGGTGCCCCGCCCCTGCTCAGTGGGCATCTGCTTCTTTCTAGCCCTTCTGCGAGGATTCTCCTCCACCGTTCTTAATTTCAGAGCACCCTCTGTGCTCTTCTCAGGTGTGTGTGAGTGTGTGTGTGTGTGGATTGTCTTCTAAGGATGACTGTCCTTGACGTGTGGCGTCTGAAGTTACCGCAGACCCTTTGACACGAAAAGGCCACAGGGTCATTCTCGAGGCGTGGTGATGTTTTCCTCCTGACGGCAGCCGCCGTTTTTCAGGCACTTGGGAAGGCGAGCATGTCCAAAGCGTGGCTGTATGAAAGTTCTGATGTGTCTCCAAGTGAAGTATTTGTTCTCGGGACAGGTTGTTAACATTCGTGTTGCTTTTTGGTTAATTAGAACATGGGAGGTAATTAAAAGAAAAGATTTGTTTACGTTATTTTGAGCTGTGCTGGGTCTTCGTTTGCTGTGCGCAGGCTTTTTCTCTAGTTGCGGGAAGCAGGGGCAACCGTTCGTTGTGGTGAGTGGTCTTCTCTTTGCTGTGGCTTCTCTTGTGTCCTCTGGGCTCTAGAGTGCGGGCTTTGGTAGTTGGGGCAGGTAGTTGTGTCTCAAGGGCTTAGTTGCTCCGCGGCCTGTAGGATCTTCTGGGACTAGGGATCGAACCCGTGTCACCTGTATTGCAAGGCGGATTCTTACCCACCAGACCTCCAGAGAAGCCCCGGTGGTGGATTTTTTGGAACATTGAGGTATGTGTTCCTAACAGGAGGTGAATACGGGGAGGAAGGAAGGAACTTTGAATGAAGAGTCCACTCGGGTTCTGATTAAGATTCTGCCGCTCAACTTCTGAAGGTGAGACCTTGGAAGACTCTGAATGTTACAGTGAAGGGTGGCTCAAAAACGTCCAGCTCCTGGCCGCGCCTCTTTCATACCCAGACGCTGGGAAATGGTGGCCTGGAGGTGGATCTATATACAGTGTTCCTTACCTGATCCGCAGGAGGGTGCCTGACAGGACAGGATGTCTTTTGTGTTATCTTTTGGTCGGAGTAGATGGTCTGGCTGCTGGGGCCAGTATTTATCTCTTTCTCTCTGTTTTAGACAATGCCTTGGAAATGTTTCTGAGCAGAGTTTGGCTTGACTCAGCCTCTAAAGATTTGACCGTGAGTGGGGCAACTGGAAGAACCTGAGGAGCTGGGCATGTCGGTGTGACCCCTGGTTGTAGGATGCTCTGCTGCTCTGGAAAGGGACTCTCTGGGGAAAATGAGTTAAATGAAGTCTAATGTACCATATTGCACGTGCATGCCCCAGTATGGGGTGGTAGGTTTCTGTTCCTACTTTATGGAGGACAGAAGTTGGAGAAGATTGCTAACGCACTGATTCTTGTGATGTGATGTGATGCCATCTGTAGAGTGGTTGTCCATATATAGTCAATATTTTACGTATCTTTAGTTTTTTTTTTTTTTTTTTACATACTACACTAGTTGTGAGGCACAAGTGAAAATACGTAAATACTGCAGAAAAAACAGTGTATTATTTGTAGTCAACCATTTGGCAGTTCTTTCATTAATAAGAAAGTATCTGCAGAGTGCTTTTTTTACTAGGTTGACAGAAAATGTGTTTTACGAATGTAAAGTGCTTCAAGTGATGCAGTTGACAATTCTGAGAATAAAAGGGTAACAAACAGTTTAAGTTAATTAAGACAGTGAATACGATGCTGTGTAAAATTACTAAGTGGTAGCTTCCCTGATGGCTCAGCTGGTAAAGAATCTGCCTGCAATGTGGGAGACCTGGGTTTGATCCCTGGATTGGGAAGATCCCCTGGAGAAGGGAACGGCTACCCACTCCAGTATTCTGGCCTGGAGAATTCCACGGACTGTGTAGTCCAAAGGGTTGCAAAGAGTCAGACGTGACTGAGCGACTTTCACACTCACACACTCATTTTTGCGTATATGAGAAAACTGGTGCTAGGAAAAAGCAGTTTAAGGTAAATCTGCCTAAAGTGGACATTACAGTTTTGTAGTAGTGAGAGAGAAGAGTGAAATTAAACTTTTATCTTATATGGAATAGTTTTAGTTGTACTTGCAAACATGCATTGTTTTGTTGAATGAATCAAAAGTGAAAAGGCACGATGGTACCACATAGCATCATTGTGCTTCAAAATCATGCTCTTTTGAGGAACCAATTGGGCCGCTATCTTTGTGGTTTCTTTAATTGTTAACTGTTCTGATTGTGCCACATCCTCATTTTTGGATGGCTTTGCAGTGATTCAGCCATTTTCCTGTTTTATTGACTTAATATTTTGCAGTTTCAGTGTGCAGTTGACCAGTTTTTTAATTGAACTGAACTACCAGATCATGACCTCTCTAAGCACCTCTTGCCTTGATAATCTAGTGCTTCTCAAATTTTAGTGTTTGTGGGAATCACCTGAACTTCTTAAGCCCCATGTAATACCAGTGCTGCCAGGACCTCACACTAGTGCTGTCACGTGGAAATGTGATGCCAGTCACCTTTGTAATTCTCAAGTGTTTAGTACTCACACGATAAGTAAGGAAGTTACAAAGAAGCCATGAGATAAATCTTATTATCATTTTGTCTGTATGACAGCTTCAGACTCCCATGTGTGTTTTACACTTAGAGCACGCCTCAGTTTAGGTTAGCCACAAGTTACATGCTCAGTAGGCACATTCGCTTAGCAGTGGCTGCTGTGTTGAACAGTGGTGGTTCTGGAGTCTGCAGTCTAAATCACTGCTGTTCTAAGTGAGCTTTCAGATTGACTGCATCAGCAACCCTTGGGAACTTGTTAGAAATGCACATTTTTGGGCCCCACCTCAAACCTACTCTCATTGGAATATCTGGGATTTCATTAATCTACAGCATATGACTATAGAATGCGTATGTGGTGTTTTGGATATGATCACATAACAGGAAAAATTCATTAGGGGAAAATTAAGGAATATGGTCATTATTGTCAGTATTGGTTCATGGAGTGTGATGAATATACTGTACTAATGTAAGATGTTTGCAGTCGGGGGAACAGTGTACAGGGTGTATGGGAACTCTGTACTATCTTTGCAGTAAATCTGTGAAGCTAAAACTCATCTAAAAGAACGTGTTTTTAGTTGTTGTTGTTTCCACACCATGTGGCATGTGGAATCTTAGTTCCCAGACCCGGTGTTGAACCCGTGCCCCCTGCAGTGGACGCTCAGAGTCTTAACCACTGGCCCATCAGGGAAGTCCCAAGAATGTTTTTTTTTTAAAGCAGCTCTCCAGGTGATGCCGTCTTTCACTAAAAGTGAGACGCAGTGATCTGGATCACTAATATGACCTGCCCTACTACAGCTTGGGTGGCAGGATGGAGGCTACTATTAGGTCTCCTAGGGTAATAATAGTATTTTAGTATTAAGAGCTAAAACTTACAAAGCACTTAACGTGTGCTAGGGATTATACCAAGTCCTTTGCGCATATTCACTTATTTAACTTTCACAATATGTGATATATACTATTAATCAGCTCCCTTTCACAAATGGAAAAAACGCTGAGGCTCAGAGAGGTTGGGTGCCTTGTCTGAGGTTACATAGCTAGCTAGAGGCAGAAACAGGGACATTTGACAAGGTGCTCATTTTAAAAGCAATCAGTTCAGTTGTGAGTGTTCTCTTTGAGTAAGTGCTAATTAATGTGAGTGTTTTGTATCATGCATTCCAGTTTACAAAGTACTTTTTCTCTTTCCATTTTCCTAAGGATCTTTTGAGGTATGTATTGCTTCTTTAGTTTTATAGATAGTTCAGGTGCTGAGGGCCTGTGAGTTGCTAAATGGCAAGCCCTGATTTAAATTTCAGTCCTTCAACCCTGAGTCCTGTGCTCCTTCACCACTGGAGAATTCAAACTGTTAATACGTTTTGAAGTTAGAGCAGTGTCTTTAAAAGTTAAGCTGAAAATTGCCTGTATGTTGCTGTGTATTACTAGTTTGTTTTAAAAAATAGTTTTATTGAGTTAAAATATACATACACTAAAATAAAAGTCAACAATAAAACGGCGTGAGCAGCGACATTGCTTAGCATTGTTCTAAGCAAAACAAGCCAGACATTGATGGATATATACTGTATATGGTTGGTGCTTTTCTGTCTCCGTTTGGTTTCCTTGAGGAAGCTGTGATTAATGCGATGCTTTTTTATCATGCTTTATAGTTTACTAAGTACTTTTTCATGTTTTCTCTACCCATTCTCACAGGGATCTTCTGAAGTTTGTGTTGTTTCCTATTTTACAGAGGGTTGAACCACAGTTGGTTTAGGCATTCACCACTTGATAGGCCTCTGGGTCATTTCCAGTTTCTGGCTGTTATGAATAAAGCTGTTACGGATGTTCATGTAAGGCCTTTGCAAGGACTTATGCTTTCATTTTTCTTGGATACATACCTAGAAGAGGAATTTCTAGATCATATATTAAATGTATGTTTAACTAAGAAATTGCCAAAGTGCTTTCCATGGTAGCGGTACTACTCTGCATTACCACCAGCAGTGAATGAGAGTTCCCAGTTGCTGGTATCCTTGCCCTGCAAAATATCCTTAATGTGTATTTAAAGCCATTCTGGTAGGGGCGTAGTGATACCTGGTGTGGTTTTTTTTTCTTAATATTTATTTATTTTTGGCTGCTTCAGTGTTAGTTGTGGCAGGCATGGTCTTTGCTTGTGTTGCACAGGCGCCACAGCCCTGGGCTCAGTAGTTGCCATGCATCGGTCCTCTAGTTGAGGCTCTCAGGCTTAGTTGTCTGGTGGCACGTGGTATCTTAGTTTTCCCACCAGGGATTGAACCCGAGTCCCCTGCATTGGAAAGCAGATTCTTAACTACTTGACCTCCAGGGAAGTCCCTGATATCTGGTGGTTTTAATTTGCCTTATTAGAGTTTTGTTTAACAGCTTTATTGAGGTATAATTGCTGTAAAATAAACTGGACATATTTTAAGTGTGCATTTTGATGAGTTTTGACATAGGAGTAGGCCTGTAAAATCATCACCATTTTCAGGATAGCAGACATACCCATCTCTCACCTCCTAATTTCCTTAAGCCCAAAGGTAATTCATTGCTTTTGTTCCCTGGTAACTATTTCTGTGTGTTTCTGATCTGCTTTCTGTCACTGTTTATTACTTTGTATTTTCTAGAATGTTATGTAGGTGTAATCATAGAGTATGTGCTCCTTCTTGTCTGGATTTTTTTCACTCAACAAAATTATCTTGAGATTCATCCAGTTTGTTGTGTATATCAGCATTTTGTTCCTTTTTATTATTGATTGATATCCCATCGTGTGGATATTACACAGTTACTTTATGTGGTCACCTGTTGGTGGTCATTGGGTTGCTTCCATTTAGGTGCTGTTACAAATAAACCACTGTATACATTCGTGGACAGGTCTTTATATGGACTTGTGTTTTTATCTTCTTTGGTAAATACCAAGGAGTAGAATCCCTGGGTCGTATGGTTGGTGTATATTTCAAGGTTTTAAGAATCTGCCCAACTTTTCCCAAAGTAGTTGTACTGTTCTACATCCCCACCAGCAGTATGTCAGAATTCTGGTTGCTCCACATTCTCAGAAATACTGGTATGGTCAGCCTTTTAATTTTAGTCATTCCAGTAGGTGTGTGATGTTATTTGTGTTTTTAATTTGCATTTTCCTAAGGACTAAAGACTTCGGGCATCTTTTCATGGACTTACCATCTATAAATCCTCCTCCTTGGATATGAATACTTGTCCATTCCTATCTTTTGCCCCTTTTTTATTGGGTATTTGTCTTCTTGACTTCTACAGTTTTTGTGTATTCTATGTATGAGTTCTTTGTTGGAGATAAGTTTGTGTCTGAGATATTTGTGACTATGTTCATAAGGGATATTGGTCTGTAGTTTTTCTCTTTTATAACTTCTTTTTCTGGTTTTGGCATGAAGACACGCTGACTTCATAGAATGAGTTGGGATGTGTTCTCCGTCTGTTTCAATTTTCTGTAAGAAGTTTGTTTAGAGTTGGTATTGTTTTCCTTACACTTTGGTAAAATTCACCAGTGGAGCCATCTTGGCCAGGAGTTTTCTTTGTGGGAAGATTTTTATAGACAGATTCAGTTTATTTAGTAAACATAGAATGATTTAGGTTATCTGTTTCTTAAGCAAGCTTTAGTAATTTGTCAAAGACATGTATCTGGTTCATCTAAATTGATGAATTTATTAGCATAAAGCTGTTTATAATGTTCTCTTATTTTCCTTTTAATGTCTTTAAGATCTATAGTTATATCCCTTGTTTCATTCTTAATGCTGGCTATTTGTGTTTTTTCTCTTTAGTCCTTGGTCAATTTGGCTAGAGGATTGTCAGTATTACTGATCTTTTTTGAAGAACCAGCTTCTGGTTTTCATTGATTTCCTCTAACATTTTTCTGTTTTCTCGTTTACTGATTTCTGCTCTGATCTTTATCATGTCCTTTCTTCTGCTTGCTTTGGGTTTAATTTGCTCTTCTTTAGTTTCTTAGAGTGCAAGCTTACATCACTGATGTGAGACATTTTTCTTTTCTGATTGTTGGCATTTGGTATATAAATTTTCTCTGAGCACTGCTATGGCTGCATCCCACAAACTCTGAGATGTCACCTTTTCATTTTCACCCAATTCATATCTCTTATTTGATTTCTTGTTCGACCTGTGGTTTATTTAGAAGTATGTTGTTGTGGAGTTTTCAGAGTATATTATTTATGTTATTCCAGTCCTTACAGATTTATTAAGATTTGTTTCATGGACTAGAATATAGTCAACAGAACATGTATGTTTATAAGAAACTACTGAACTAGCTGTACCATTTAGCATTCCCACTAGTACTGAATGTGTGTCCAGTTGTTGGTATCTTTGTCAGCCCTTGATATTGTCTTTGTTTTTATTTTTTATTTTTATTTTGATAAACCAGGCAAACACGGTATTAATTATTGGCTTTGAAGCCAAATTAATACAAGTCTTAGCCTGATAATTCATGAAAGCTAAAAAGTGTCTTTGTTTTTAAAAAATAACTTTATTCTAATTGGTGGGTAGTATTACCTTGTTTTGATTTTAGTTTGCATAATTGGTTTTCTACTGTTTTGTAAAACAATTTAAATTTGAATGAGAAGAGTCATGTTTTTTGTTTTTCCTTCCAGTAGAGGACAGGAACTTGTAAGGCAGCAGTCCCTAACCTTTTGGGCATGAGGGGTTGGTTTCATGGAAGACAGCTTTTCCACAGACCTGAGCAGGGTGGTGGGGGCGGTGGTGTTCAGGCAGCAGCCTGAGCGATGGGAGCGGCTGGGCTGCACACCGGCTCCCGTCTGCGGCCTGGGCATTGGCAGCAGCAGCAGTTCATCACTGTCTGTGCTACAGAAGTGCTACTTTTCAGTTTTCTAAAAGGGTGAATGTTTATTTGCCTTTCAGTCTTCACTTTTTAAGAGGATTGAAAGCTGTGTGAGGATTGAAGTGATTTTTATAGTTTTGGGGTAAACTTGTATAAACTGATTTAAATTATATTCTCCATTTTACATTCCCACCAGCAGGGCACATGAATTCCAGTTTCTCCACCTCCTCACCTCCTTATTTCTGTTGTTATTTTTACAGTAGCCACTCTCATGGATGTGGCATGGTGTCTCATTATGGCTTTGATTTGCATTTGATTTGCTTATTGGTCATGTGTATATTTTCCTTGGAAAAATGTCTATTCAGGTCCTTTGCCTACCTGACTCTGCTTATTGCAATTTATTTTGAAGTAGATTGGCATAATTTAACCTTTATAATGAGTACTTTTTTCTTTTTTTTTTTAAAGTAAGTTATTGATGCCTGAGTAGACCTTTGCAATGACCCCACCATAATAATCACTATATTTGTTTTTTTGTTTTGTGAGCTATATGTTTTTGTTTTTTAAGCATGGAATTAAGTTGAATGTAAATAGTCATTTCAGAGATTAGGAGGGTAATGTGTATAGTTGCAGAGGAATATCTGAGTTGGTCAGGGTGGGGTGGCAGTTAATGCTTGGGTAACCAGTGGAGTCCTGAAGTGAATGGAGTTTTTCTTCTAAAGTGAATTATTAGAGGATTAGAGGTCTTATAAAACTTAGTAAACACCAAGTTTATGATTTTCTCTTTAATATGTAACAACGATTAGTGACGTGAACTGAGACCCTGGGCAATGAATGGGTGCTCCCCAGAGGGAAATCAAGGTGTTACAACAAGCACAGTGGGTGGGATGCCGCAGAGGCAAGATGAAAATTATGTGAACTGTAAAAATGATAATTTCTTTTTTTTTTTTAAGCTAGTTAGTTAATTTGGCTACGTGGTGATTGTGGCTTGCAGGGATTGAGCCCCGGGCCATGGCAGTGAAATCCTGGGATTGTAACCACTAGGCCACTGGGGAACTCCCTTAGCTGATTATTTTAGAAAGTTCTTAGTGAAAAATTAAAATGTGGGACTCAGGTGTTCAGAATCTAGGAGGAAGAATCCATAGACTGGAGTGCATGTAGAAGGGAGTGAGAGCTGAAAAATGTGGAAGCCGAATGTTGATCATAGTTCAGTTCAGCCGCTCAGTCGTGTCTGACTCTGCGACCCCATGAATCGCAGCACGCCAGGCCTCCCTGTGCATCACCAACTCCCGGAGTTCACCCAAACTCATGTCCATTGAGTCGGTGATGCCATCCAACCATCTCATCCTCTGTCGTCCCCTTCTCCTGCCACCCTCAATCTTTCCCAGCATCAGGGTCTTTTCAGAAGAGTCAGCTCTTCGCATGAGGTGGCCAAAGTATTGGAGTTTCAGCTTCAACATCAGTCCTTCCAATGAACACCCAGGACTGATCTCCTTTAGGATGGACTGATTGGATCTCCTTGCAGTCCAAGGGACTCTCAAGAGTCTTCTCCAACACCACAGCTCAAAAGCATCAATTCTTCTGTGCTCAGCTTTCTTTATAGTTCAACTCTCACATCCATACATAACCACTGAAAAAACCATAGCCTTGACTAGACGGATCTTTGTTGGTAAAGTAATATCTCTGCTTTTTAATATGCTGTCTAGGCTGGTCATAGAGGAGTGATTTTAAAGGTTCATGGGAAGCTACTATTGTATAGTTAGCGTTTGGTGACATAGACTACGAAGGAAAAGGAAGTTTAACCTGTTGCATCAAGCAAATATTCCTTTTGTTTTTTAGTCTTTTTAATAATTGAGTTTTTTTACCTTTAGACTATCCCTCGTGGTAGCCTATGTCATCCCATTAAAATTATTCGTGTGTGAGTGAATCTGAAAGGATTAAAAGCCAGTTTAATGGTTTTTAATATGAAAGGGCTTGATCAGGACTGTTCAGTAGAGTACTGAATTTACAAATTTTTTGGGAATACAGTAGGCTCCTCATTTTCTGCTCTGTCATTTGGGTCAGTATTTATATTTCCATGTATAAGATGAGGTCACTTTAGAGTGGACCCAGAGCTATAACAACCACTGATAATGGAGAACTCGTAGTACCTCTTAAATGTAATTTGTGTTTTGATGAGAAAAGCATTGTATGAAAGTAAACAAGAGATGGAATGTAAGTTTATTTAAAGTGGGGCAGCATAATGTAAGATATGTTCATAGGAATGTCAAGTACGCATGATACCACTTTTAGTTTGAGTTACAGTTTAAGAAGACAGTTCTCTAATGATAGGAAGCATTGAAATCAAGCACATAAAAGCCAGGTTGGGAGAATGTGTCACTACAGGCTCCAAGCTCATCTTGTATATTTCCTGCCCCTGGCCTTGAATCAGTTATTTCTCCAAAAAGCCTTGGTCCTTTTATTTGAAGAATGGTATTAGAGACCTGTGTGTGAGTGCTGTGTGTGCTTGTTGCTGCTAAGGTGTCATTTCTTCTGACAGCAGGATTCATGTGTGGTGTACTAAGCATATAGCCATATATCTGTAATACTTGTTTGTGCAATCTGAATCTGTGGTAAACAAAGTGAGTTCACATTTCTGTTTCCAGGTCTAATCCGTTATCGCAGAATCATTCTAGCTTCCTCCCTTGCGTGTCTATAAATTCCAACATTGGGAAACTTGGCTCCCACCATCTACATTCTCTATACTTAATTTTTCAATTCCAGTGTGTGTATGCGCGTAGCAGTATCAGAATTTTTAGTTCATACTCCCACAGGAGATGTTGTTTATGTGTTAGTTATATGCAGTTCCTTTGTGTTCTTATAAACTTGACTTATTTCCACAGTAAGTGACGTCAGCCTCTGCCGCCATTCCTGCTCTGTTCGGTGAGGTCATTCCATCCGTGTGTAATACTGCTTGACCATTGAGTCACATCTGCTTCCCTGCTGGGATCCCCTCAACCTCCTAAATGATTATTTAGAATTTGAAAACATTGGAGTACATGCTTGTGTTGTAAAGATGAATGGGTTTTGACAAGTGCATAACGTATCGTGTACACCATTACAGCATCATACAGAATAGTTTATTGACCTGAAGGAATCCGCAGTGCTTCACCTGTGGAACCCTCCCTCCCTGCCTCTCACCCCTAGCAATCACCGTCTCTGTGGTTTTGACTTTTCCAGACTGCCACACGATAGAATCATTCTATATGTTGCCTCTTCTGTCTATATATTTTTCTTTCACTTAACAAAATAAATCTGAGACTCACTTCTGTCTTCATAGCTCAATAGCTCTTTTCTTTTTATTACTGAATAGTAATGAAAGGTCCATCTAGTCAAGGCTATGGTTTTTCCTGTGGTCATGTATGAATGTGAGAGCTGGACTGTGAAGAAAGCTGAGCGCAGAAGAATTGATGCTTTTGAACTGGGGTGTTGGAGAAGACTCTTGAGAGTCCCTTGGACTGCAAGGAGATCCAACCAGTCCATTCTGAAGGAGATCAGCCGTGTGTGTTCATTGGAAGGACTAATGTTGAAGCTGAAACTCCAATACTTTGGCCACCTCATGCGAAGAGCTGACTCTTCTGAAAAGACCCTGATGCTGGGAAAGATTGAGGGTGGCAGGAGAAGGGGACGACAGAGGATGAGATGGTTGGATGGCATCACCGACTCAATGGACATGAGTTTGGGTGAACTCCGGGAGTTGGTGATGGACAGGGAGGACTGGCGTGCTGTGGTTCATGGGGTTGCAAAGAGTCGGACACAACTGAGCGACTGAACTGACTGACTGAATAGTATTGTTTGGCTGTCTCACAGTCTATCCTTTCACCTTTTGAAAGACATTTTGATTGCTTCCAGTTTTGGGCAGCTGCTCTGAATATTTGCATGCAGGGCTTTTTGTAGAAATAAGATTTCATATCATCAACCTTGTTGCTAGATTGTATGGTAAGACAACATTCACTTGTGTAGAAACTATTAAATGACTTCCAAACTGCCTCCACCATTTTGCATCCCCACTAGCAGTGAGTGAAAGTTCCCATTGCTCTACATCCTTATCAGCATTTGGTGGTGTCAGTCTTTGGGATTTTAGCCATTCTAATAGTGGTACAGTGATATCTCATTGTTTCAGTTTGTTCCGTTTTCATTCCAGTCCCAAAGAAAGGCAATGCCAAAGAATGCTCAGTCTACAGCACAGTTGCACTCATTTCACATGCTAGTAAAGTCATGC
>NW_011495023.1:15884569-15887734 GCF_000754665.1 Bison bison bison
GGGGATGACAGAGGATGAGATGGCTGGATGGCATCACTGACTGGATGGACGTGAGTCTGAGTGAACTCCGGGAGTTGGTGATGGACAGGGAGGCCTGGCGTGCTGCAATTCATGGGGTTGCAAAGAGTCGGACACGACTGAGCGACTGAACTGAACTGAATGACACAAAGTTGAGTATTTTTTCATGTGCTTATATTCTTTCATGATGTGTCTTTTCAGATTGTTTTCCATTAAAAAAGTTGGTTCTTTTGTTGAGTTTTAAGAGTTCTCTGTGTGTTCTGGATAAAAGCCCTTCATCAGACATCTATTTTACAGATATTTTCTCCTTGTCTCTGGTTCATGTTTTCATTTTCTGTATCTTTCACAAAGCAGGAATTTGTAATTTTAAGAAGGTCCTCTTTAATTTTCTCTTTCATAAATTATGCATTTGGAGGTGCATTTAAAAATTCATCATCAAACCCAAGGTCATATTACTTCCTTTTAAAATTGGAATATTTTTGAGACTTCCCTCCTCTTCCAGTGGTTAAGAATCTGCCTTGCAATGCAGGGGTCAGGGGCTCAATTCCTGGTTGGGGAGCTGAGATCCCACTTACCACAGAGCAGGCAAACCTGAGCCCTGCAATTTAGAGAGTCCATGCCCAGCAATGGCAAGGTCCTGTATGATGCATCAAAGATCTGTGCTGCAACTACGACCCAAATCAGCCAAATAAATGAATATCTAAAAAATAAATTGGAATATTTTCGCACTCTCATAACAATCCAAGAAAAATTCTTAGGTCCCCCTCTTTTCTGACTAAAGGAGGACTTCCTGGCATAGATCTTTCTGAAATACTACATGCAAGTATCACTTTTATTAAAAGATGCTTGCTTTCTGAAATACTTCTTTTGTTGTTTCCTCTTTTTGTATTTAAATCTGGTTTTGAATTTCCTTTATCAGTTTATGCTTGACTGTGTTTTCTATTGCTTTCCAGTTAACTGATTATTTCCTGTATCCCTCCTATTTTTACTGTTTCTTTTTTTTTTTTACTTTTTTTTTTTTTACTGTTTCTTTATGACCAGAATAGTTTATGACAACGAATCAGTATATTTTGCTTGTCTTCTTTAGGCCTAAAGAAATACCTTATATCCTATACATTTTTATTCTTGGAAAACAGGGATTGCACATTCAGAAGAAACCTTAGTATCCCTATCATGGCCTATAGTTTCTTGTTAAGTGAATGATCTAGAGAACTATTCGGTGAAATACTTTCTTATTCTGGAACTTATGCTGGAGTTGTTTTAAACTTTTTTGTTGTGCTCATTAAGGTCTATTTGATTTCTTTAGTAGAGGCCTATTCAGGGAGTGTTAAACAAGTACTTGTAAAGCTGCTGGAGGACTTCATGTCAAGAATTGGTACTTAAATTGTGATATTTTTAAGTGGATTGATACATATGTGAGGCTGTATTAGGATTTTGTTGTTCATAGTATTAAAATTGTTAAATATTTAGTACATAAATGTATCAAACTTAAATTTGGATATTTGGTCTTAAATTTGGTCATTAATTATGGATACATTTGTCACAGTCCTCTTGAGACTTTGTTTACTTGTTTACTTCCTGTTGTACCAGGTAATGATCTCATTCTGTGAGATGTAGTTGATTAAAGCAGATGTCCAGGGGGAGGAAGATAGCATTTGCTGAGCTGTGTAATTTGTGCTCGGAAAGAAATGAGAAAAATTGTAGACAGAAAGGAGGAGGCCATTAAGAGTTTAAAATAGCAAGGTAGAAATGTATCTGATTTGGTGGGGAGCGAAGTAAAAGCTCTAAACAGTTGTGTGTCTGTTCTTATTGAAATAGCAGAAAGTCCATGGGTAAGAAGTGCTTCATGCCGCAAAGAGAAGCAGTGGTTGTTACTGGACAGTAGACATGCAGAGCTCTATCCTAATGGTTGGGTTCTTAGTAGTTGTGTGTGTGTGTGTGATGAAAAAGGGTAGAGGAGTGTGGTGATGGATGTTGAACATATTTCAGTAAGTGGAGTGTTGTGTTTAAGAGGGTGATGGTGTTAAATGAGTAAGGATGCTAACCAAAATACTTGAGAGGTTAAGATAGCAGGATAAACAGTAGTATGTAATAGGGCTTCCCAGGTGGCTCAGTGGAAAGGAATCTGCCTCCGGTGCAGGAGATGGGAGTTCAGTCCCTGGGTCAGGAAGATCCCCTGGAGGAGGAAATGACAGCTCACTCCAGTATTCTTGTCTGGCACATCCCATGGACAGAGGAGCCTGGCGGCCTATAGTCGGTAGGTTGCAAAGAGTTGGACCCAACTTAGGGACTAAACAACAGCAACAAGTAACCTAAAGGGAAAGGAATTTGAAAAAGAATGTGTGTGTGTGTGTGTGTGTGTGTGTGTGTGTAACTGAATCTCTGTGCTGTACACCTGAAACTTGCACTATATTGTAAATCAGCTATGATTCAATACAAAATAAAAAAGAATCCATAGTTTGGGGAGTAGAGGAAGAAGCAAACCAAAATTAAAACCATAAACATCTGTTTTAATACAGCTTACGTTTTTAAATAAAAATAGGAGCATGAGTTATCCATGTATTTGCAGATCAGTTGCCCTTAGATCTCAGTTTTTAGAGTGTGTGTGTGCTGTGTGGTGGCATACTGTTGTTCAGTAGCAAAGTTGTGTCTGACTCTTTGTGGCCTGCTAGGTCCCTCTGTCCATGGGATTTCCCAGGCAAGAATACTGGAGTGGGTTGCCATTTCCTATTCCAGGGGAAGTATTTAGAGCCATCCCACAATTTTATTTGTACATATAGTTTTTAATAGGGCTTTTCTCTTCATATTTGTTATGTCCAACTTTTCTTAGACCTTGGATTGCAATATATAATTCTTGCGATATGACTTTCTAGAAGTTTATTATTTTAGTCGTCTCAGGGGCTTCCCACTTCACCCCTCACCCCTATTCCCTTGTAGCTCAGTTGGTAAAAAATCTGCCTGCAGTGCAGGAGACCCAGGTTCAATCCCTGGGTTGGGAAGATCCCCTGGAGGAGGAGATGACAACCCACTCCAGTATCCTTGCCTGGAAAATCTCAGGGACAGAGGAGCCTGGTGGGCTGCAGTCCATGGGGTTGCAAAGAGTCCGGCATGACTGAGCAACTAACGCTTGCTTACTTACTGTCTCAG
>NW_011495023.1:15887834-15893393 GCF_000754665.1 Bison bison bison
CTGTTCTGTCTGCGGTCTTTGAACTGCTTCTCCATCTTCCTCCACCCTGCAGTTCTCATTTCCTTTACAGTAATGAAAGCTTGAGTCTGGGCGTCCCATGCTGAGTGTAGTGAAACTGCCTTATGTTCTCCCTGACTCCTCCTCCTCCTTCTCCTTATCTGTGTGCTGTCAGTGGGGCAGCTGTGGTGGCAGGGCCGCCTCTCACTGCCCCTCGCCCCTCCCCTTGCAGTTTACTCCTTATTTTTTTTGCTTCCTTTGCTCCTTTCCTGCGGATCAGTGTCTGACCAGCTCTGGTTCATCTGGGCGCCCCTAGCCTTCTGTGGATTCCCTTATTTGTTCATTATCTTCAAAGGTGTTTCTTAAATTGTTACTTCCTGGAAAGTAACAAATTGCCTGAGGGTAAGTATTTCAGTGTGGAATTTTGAAAAGCTGTAGTGAAAACCTTTTCTGTAGGTAAAAGGATTAACGCTCCTGGTGACTAATGTTCTGGTAATGCTTGAAAGTAAAGGCGGAATGATTGGAAGCTTAGAATTTCTATTTACCGTGTCAGGAAGGACTGGGTGGATTTGGCAAGGTAGTTTCTGGCGGGGTAGATTCTGGATGTGGTGAAGTTTTGGGTGCCTGTTGGAACACCCCAGTGGATCTGGCGGTTGTGTCCTAGTTGTCTTTAATCTAGAAGACTCCCTCATTTCATGAAACTGTTTAAAGCATTCAGGTGTGTTTCTCATAGAATGTCTCACATCCCGGATTTATTCAATTTTTATGAAAGTTGTTTCTCATGTTAACAACTTTTAACATGAGAAACATGTTAAATTTTAAAAAGTCATTTCTGTCAGGATAACAAAGGTGGAAATGAAGTTGAAGCAAAGTGGAAATGAAGTAGGAGGGGCAGTGGTGAAGTATACTTTGTGTTTTTATGTGTTTGGAGGGTGTTGCTGGACACAGCCCTGATGTGCAGAATTGTTGGTGTTCCTTATAGCTGTTGTAAAAACAGTCATGCACTGCCAGTAACATCGCCTTCCTTAGTCTTCTTTCAGCAATCCTGGTTAAAATTAATGAAATTTATTTTTTTTTATAGGTTTAAATGTAATGCTGGATGTTTAGTTCTTCTAAGGTACGTTTCTTATTTTTACTATTTTTTGAAACAGCATTACTCTATTAAATTCATTATCCAAGTAATTTGTTTCTACAAAGTAAATTTGAGTTGCAGAAATTGTGTGACTAGTTATCACCTGGGCTTTATCTGTTTTGGAGGATGTTGTCCTCAGGGTGTGGTGGTTATGGCACATACGGCGTCAATAATGCCGTGCCCAGTACTTGGGTGCTGAGGAAAATTGGTAGGCCGTTGTGGGACCTTGTGTAAACATTTCTGGTGTAGTCAAGAGTTACTCAGGTTTGCCTGAGAATTCTCGAGTATTGGGCTGAGTGTGTTTTCCTGGGGCTGCTGTATCAAACAAAGTGCTGCAAACTGTGGACTTAAACTACAGAAACTTGGGTCATTTCCTAGGGGTCCAGTGGTGAGGGCTCTGTGCTCCCACTGCAGGGTGTGTGGGTTCAATCCCTGGTCGAGGAACTGAGATCCTGCATGCTGTGTGGCGCGGTCAAAAACACCACCAAAAAAACCGGAAATGTGTCTACTTGTTTTGGAGCCGGAGGACTAAGTACTCCAGGGAGAACGCTTCCTCGCCTGTACCAGCCTCTGGCGCCTGCTGGCAGTCCTTGGTGTTCCTTAACTTGTAGCTGCTTCATCCCCAAGTTCTGCCTCTATCTACACGTGGTCATCTTCCTTTGTGTGTCTCCTCTCCTTATCTCCCCTCTTCCCTCCTTAGAAACACATTGGATTTTAGAAAAAATAGAGAAAGTGAAGTCACTCAGTTGTGTGCAACTCTTTGTGACCCCATGGACCATAGCCTACCAGGGTCCTCCGTCCATGGAATTTTCCAGGCAATAGTACTGGAGCGGGTTGCCATTTCTTTCTCCAGGGGATCTTCCCAACCCAGGGATTGAACCCGGGTCTCCTGCGTTGCAGGCAATCGCTTTACCATCTGAGCAACTGGGGAAGCCCATTGGATTTTGGGCCCACCCTAATCAGCACAACTCATCTGAGATTGACTGTATCTGCCAAGACCCTTTGTCCAAGTATAGTCACATTCACAGATCCTGTGTTAGGACTTAGACGTACCTTCTTGGGAAACCGCCTTCATCCCACAGTGGTTGGGGCCTGACTTGAATTGAGCAAAATCGAGCTCCTGTGATCATTTTGAAGCCTAAATGCTGTGTTTTACAAGGTACTAAAATATTTGAAATTGGTATAGAAATAAAAGTGAATCCTAGATTTCTTAAGCCAGGTTAGGTCTGTTTCTAGTAGATTTTGAGTGGTGTGTATATAATTTATTTTTGACATTTACAACTAAAAAGATTGGATATTTGTTGGAGTTTGTGGAATTCAGCTTAATGAGGATTGTGGTCCTCCTAGGGGGGTTGTAAGAGGAAACAAAAGTAAATTAGCAGTTTATTTTCTCTGTGTATTTTGCCTAAAAATAACTGGTGTTTTTTTCCCATTAGTACTAGGAAATTAAACTTACATATTTGGATCACTTTTTTTTTAAAAGCTCAGTCATACCCTTGATCATTTTAGAAAATAGAGAATTTTCGAGAATTCATTGAATGGCATTGAGGATCATTGAAATTGTAGCTTCAGCTTCAAAGAGGGTTTTAGGTGAGACACACAGTGAACCTGGCTTAATGCCTGGCCCTTGGTCAGTGCCTAACATGTATCATTGTTAGTGAGCCTTTCTGAGAGAGAGAAGGAGGTGTGAGCAGTCAGGAAGAGAAGGAGAGTTCCTCTCACCTCTTATTTTTGATAGTCGTATGTCTGACTGGTTAGCGTATTTGCCATTTCAGTCATTGGTTTGGCTTTGGTCATAAATGATTGAAATATGTAGATTTCCTTTAGAATGAGAGCATTTTTACTTCAGGGTGGTAAATACAGTATTAGGCACAGGTTTAGTTTCTAGATTTGAGATTTGAAGATATTGTTCTTTATCATGTGATGCTTGTGAATGAATATTAAAATTCCAGACCAGGTTAACTTTTTTCTGTATTCTCTTCCCCAGTTAAATAAAAACAGCTGCAGTGATCCACAAAGCCACAATGTGGCCAAGCGTCCTTTCTGAGAGGTGAATATTGCTGAGTGAAGATGGCTGACAGAGGCGGGAAGGCTCTTCCAGGGCCAGTGTACATCGAGGTGGAGTATGATTACGAGTACGAAGCGAAGGACAGGAAGATTGTGATAAAGCAAGGGGAGCGGTACCTCCTGGTGAAGAAGACCAATGACGACTGGTGGCAGGTCAAGCCAGACGAGAGTTCCAAAGCGTTCTACGTGCCGGCCCAGTACGTGAAAGAGGTGGGCCGCCGAGCCCTGATGCCGCCGGTGAAGCCGGCCGTGGGGCTGCCGAACCACTCTGTGAAGACGGCGCAGAGTCTCCACCTCCAGAGGTCTTCGGAGAATGTGAACAGGTTGCCCGAGCTGTCAAGCTTTGGGAAGACATCCTCGTCTTCTGTTCAAGGAACAGGTCTTGTTCGTGATGCCAATCAGAATTTTGGGCCCACTTACATTCCAGGTCAGACCATCAACCTCAGCCTGGACCTGACCCACAATAATGGAAAACTCAACAGTGACTCACATTCTCCCAAAGTTCCTGGCCAGAATAGGACACGCTTATTTGGTCACTTTCCCGGTCCGGAGTTCTTGGAGGTAGAGAAACCTGGCTTCCCCCAGGAACAGTCTTGTGATTCAGCGGGAGAAGGCTCAGAACGGATCCAGCAGGATTCGGAGTCTGGCGATGAGCTGAGCAGCAGCTCCACTGAGCAGATAAGGGTAAGACCGACTGACGGGTGGTGATGGAACACTTGTGCCACCTACAGAACCATTTGATTATAGGTGTTATTATCTTTACAAATTTACTTTATCAAAGTATGGTGGTGTTAATTTCTGCTGTACAGCCGAGTAATTCATGTATACATATATATTTTTTTTCATATTTTTCCCATTTTGTTTACTACAGGATATTGAATATAGCTCCCAGTGCTATACAGTGCGACCTTGTTTTTTACAAATTCTTTATTATAGGTGTTATTTTAATTAAAATCTTTGTAAGACTTAAGAATTGTTTTGCTTTATGTTCAGAGTACATAGGCTTTTTTTTTAAACTTTATTTTCAGAGTACTTTATTTTTTTTTATTTCAAAGTATTTTTTTTTACTTTATTTTTAAATTTTACTTTATTTTCAGAGTACGTAGGTTTATCCAGAGAGAGAGAGAGAGAACATGTGAAATAACTTTTTGGCTGATGGAGGTTCACTTTAAGGTTTCCCTAAGTATTCCTGTTCCTCTGTAGGACTAGAACTGCCCCAAGTTTGGACACTTTTCTTTTACTAGAAAATTTTTGTTTTCTGACTGCACTTACTCTGACTGGTTTTTACTAAGTCTTCAAGTAATAATGAAAGTAAGGGAAAATGTCATAGGAATACAAACTCTTGTTGTTTGAAACTTGTTTATTAATTTGGAATATTTTAAAAATACAAAAATATATATACATATATAGAGAGAGAGCGAGCTTACACACTTTTATCTGTTCAAGCACTTTTGTGTCTTAAGTGTCTTGGAAAAAATTTTGTATCTATGGTTTGATTCCCCCCCGTGCCCCGCCCTCTTGTGTGTTGTTTGAGATTAGTTTGTGCCAGTTTGTCAAGTAAAGTGAAGTAATTTTAAAAGCATGCATGAAATTGAAACCTGAATGTATTTAGAAAAGTTTAATATTAAGTGAATTTGATAAGTTTTGGGCCTAAAGCTCTGTTGTAAGATCTCATCAAATTAAGTCAGTGAGTAATTGTGAGGCTGCTCTGCAGTGTGGTCTGATTGTAATGAAACTAGTATGTTCTTTTTCTTTTATAGGCTTTAATTTTTCTCATGACGTTTTGAATGGAGATAGGAAAAAGGGAAGGTTCTCTAGAAAATCTTGTGATGCTTGAGGCCAAGGCAGTTGCATGAAGAGTGCTGCCAGCTTATCATCATTCGCCTTAGTCTTTTCTTCAGTCCTTTTGTGATACTTTGATGTAGAATATACAGCGTGTTCTGGAACTTTTCTGTACATGACTCCTTATTGTACCAGTTGCACTTGGGAAAGGCATGTGTTATCTTCTCCATCTGGCCATCACCACTGTTTCACACTTGAACTTACGCTTTGTGTGTGGGCACACTAGAAGCCCTCTGTTCTTTTCATTGTGCTCATCTTAAATTCACTGTGTAGGTCATGCCTCCTGATCTCTCATGGACTGTTTGGAAATCCTGTTAGATTTCTCTAGCCAGACCCTGTCCTAACTCTTCATGGCAGTTGTTTCAAATCTTTTCCATTTTATTCAGTTCTCTGATTCACCTGCTTTTCCCTGTTCTCTTACCAGAGAGTCTTTCCTCCTATATCACAGCAGAAATGTAAGCCTTGGAATGGGAACTGCTTCTGTTTGGGAATGCGTGCCCAGCAGTTAATTGAACTGACTT
>NW_011495023.1:15893493-15923657 GCF_000754665.1 Bison bison bison
TCTTTTTTTTTTAAAACTTTACAATATTGTATTGATTTTGCCATACATCAGCATGAATCCGCCACGGGTGTACACGTGTTCCCCATCCTGAACCCCCGTCCCATCTCCTTCCCCATCCCATCCCTCTGGGTCATCCCAGTGCACCAGCCCCGAGCATCCTATATCATGCATCGAACCTGGACTGGCGATTTATTTCACATATGATATTATACATGTTTCAATGCTATTCTCCCAAATCATCCCACCCCCGCCCTCTCCCATAGAGTCTATAGTCTATAAGACTGTTCTACACATCTGTGTCTCTTTTGCTGTCCTGCATACAGGGTTATCGTTACCATCTTTCTAAATTCCATGTATATGCGTTAGTATACTGTATTGGTGTTTTTCTTTCTGGCTTACTTCACTCTGCATATCTCTTACCAGCTGAGTGATGATTGGGGCAAAGTGCTTAACTTCTGTGTATCTGTTTGCTCCTCTTGATGTGGGGATCACAGGTGAGTTACTTTGTACCTCACATGCTTAGAACTGTGCCTGGCCTGTAAGTAAGTAGGTAGGTCTCTACTGCTGCTTGGTAACTTACTCTCAGATCTCCTGGCTTAAAACAGTAAACATTTATTCTCTCACAGTTTCTGTGGGTCAGTCATTTAGAAGCAGCGTATTTGGCGGTTTTAAAGGCGTAGGGTCTCTCATGAAGTTGCTGTCTCATGAAGGCTTGGCCAGGCAGGGGCAGCTGCCTCTAGGATGGTCACTCACGTGGGGCTGGTTGGGCCTCTCTGCAGATACTTGGATATTGCATCTAGCTTTTCCCTCAGAAGGAGGTGCGTTGTCTTCTTATGGTCTGAAGTTGGAAGTTGCACGCTGTCACATCTGACCACACACCCTGTTCTCTGTGGAGGAGACCCCGCAGGGTGTGAGGGTCAGATGCTGGACGCTGGGGCCGGCTGTCCCAGTGTGCACGCAGTACCACAGAGCTGTCCGCCCTGTTGTTGTCGTTGCTGTCACTGTATTGCCAGCATGAAACCTACGAGTGCGTCTGTCCACAGTCATCTCTCCCGGTGCAGGCTGTGCAGGCGTGGCCTCTCCTGTCAGAGAGTGGCCTCTTCATATTTGTTCCTTCTTTTTCAGAAACCTCTTATCAAACATTGTGTAGGGGTGTGCTCATGTGGCTTTAAAGTCATTATTTACCAAGTTTGTCCCTTCAGTATGTAAATTTGCTCATTTTTTTCTGTTTTAATAAAGCTTTTCAGTAGTACCTTCCCCTCTGAGCATCACCTTCCCCTCTTTACTGGCAGCTTCTGGGAAGAGTTGCGCGTGTTTACTTCTCTGCATCTGCTCATTTCCTGCTCCTTCCGTAATCTGTTCTCGTATGGCTTCAGCACCCCACGTAAACAGCTTCTGCTGAAAGCTACCCATGGTCTCATTGTTGACCAATTTACAGACAATTAGGATATTTTTATATGTAATCAATACCATGATTACAGTGAACAATATGAATAATCAAAAGGCAGTGTAAAGTAATTTTTCATTGAGGCATATCACGTAATCCATTGTGTGCATTGTACTAATCTCGATGGCTTTGTGCTTCTGCACAGCCGTGAGCCCCCTCTCAGTCAGCAGCCACACCCCTACCCTCCATTTTTCTGCTAGGAGATTTCCGTTTTTCTGACATACTACCATTGATCAGTCTCCTTTAATTAAACTTTGCATTCTGAGAAGATTGTAGCTTCTTAAGCAATTGTAGGAAGTCATTTGGAGGGCTCGCCTGTGCCCTCTGTACCTGCAGTGGTGACATCTTGGATAACACCACAGTTGAAGTGTCGACGTTGGTACAGTCAGATGCTGACCATTTCCATCAACAAGAGGACCCCTTATCACCACACCCGCTACCCCCCCACCCCCAAAGCTACTTAACCCCTCGTGGCCACTAATCTGTTCTTCATTTTTATAATACGGTCATTTCAGGAGTAGTATATAAATGGACTTAAAGCCTGTTTAACCCTTTGGGGTTGACTTTGATTCAGCATAATTCTTGAGAGATTGGTGCAGGTTGTTGCTGTATCAGTGTTCTTTTTGTTGATGACTAGTATTCCGTGGTATGGATGTACTGTGCTTCACCTGGCTATTGCCAACAAAGCTGCTACATGTAAACATTCCTGCACAGATTTTTCTGTGAATTTACCTTTTTATTTCTCTGCCGTAAATGCCCATGAGTATAATTGCTGTGTGCATGTTTGATTTTTCAAGAAACTGCCAAACTATTTTCCAGAGTGGCCATACATCTTAACGTTTATACCATTAATAGCAGTGCTTATGATCCAGGTTCTCTGCGTGCTCAGCAGCAGTTGGTGTTGTCACTTGTTTTTTCTCTTTTTTTGTCTCCACTGGGTTTTTGTTGTGGCACATGGACTTCTCTCTCGTTGTGGGTGGGCTTAGTTGCCCCATCAGGGACCAAACCTGTAACCTCTGAATTGGAAGGTGGATCCTTAACCACTGGTCCACCCAGGAAGCCCCTGTGTCACTTTGGCCATTCTGATAGGTATGTAGTAGTAGGTTGTGGTTTTAATTTGCATTTCCCTATCATTGAACCTCTTTCATGTGCTTATTTGCCATCAGTAGATCCTTTTCATTCAGTGTTTCTTCATGGTTTTGCTTTTTTTTTTTTTATTGTGATGGTGTGGCTTTGTGTGTGTGTTTTGGTATTTTGATATTTGTGTGGGACATGACTGAGCAACTGACACTCTCACTTTCACTTTGGTACTTATCGTGTTTTCAGTTTGGGAAATTTCTATTGACGTATCTTCACGCTCACTGATTCTTTTCCCATCCATGTCCAGTCTACTGATCATCACTTCACAGCCATTTTGTCTGTTACAGCGCTTTCGTTTGTAGCATTTCTTTTTTATTCTGTCTGAGATTTTCCACTCCTCTGCTTGAATTACTCATTTCTTGTAGTATTTTGTCTACTTTTTCTTTCACAGCCCTTAAGATATTAAAAGCAGTTATTTTGAATTGCTTGTCTGACAACCCCAGCACCTGCGCCGTGCCTGAGTTTGGCGCTGTAGTGTGGCTGGCGTTCTCAGTGCCTTGGCTGTGCTTGGAGTTTTTCCTGAGAGCCGCCTGTGTGTTGTTGGGCCTCTATTGTGCAGTGTTAGGTTGCTGCTGCTGCTGCTGCTAAGTTGCTTCATTCGTGTTCCACTCTGTATGACCCCATAGACAGGAGCCCACCAGGCTCCCCCGTCCCTGGGATTCTCCAGGCAAGAACACTGGAGTGGGTTGCCATTTCCTTCTCCAATGCAGGAAAGTGAAAAGTGAAAGTGAAGTCGCTCAGTCGTGTCCGACTCTTCGTGACCCCATGGACTGCAGCCTACCAGGCTCCTCCGTCCATGGGATTTTCCAGGCAAGAGTACTGGAGTGGGGTGCCATTGCCTTCTCCAGTGTTAGGTTAACCTGGCTAAAAATTTTTGTTGTTGTTGAGTTGCTAAGTTGTGTTCGACTCTTGCGATTCTATGGGCTGTAGCCCGCCAGGCTCCTCTGCTCATGGGATTTCTCCAGGCAAGAATACTGGAGTGGGTTGCCATTTCCTTCTCCAGGGGGCCTTCCCAACTCAAGGATGGAACCCGTATCTCCTACATTGGGAGGCAGATTCTTCTTTAACACTGAGCCACCTGGGAAGCCCGGCTAGAAATTGGACTGTTTTTAATGTTTGATGTGGGTATCAGAGGCTTGAACTTCTTTAAGTCCACATGTTTTGGGCCTTCTCATTAGTGAGAGTTCCTCATTAGTGTCTGGTTCCCCAGTAAATCTCTGTGTTGCCTTTTCTGGCTGGGGGTGCTGAAATGCCTCATTGCTTGCCCCACATGGCCCCACTGATCTCCTGCTCAGGAAGGGCTCCTTGCTGCTCGGCACTGGCGGAAGCTCTGATTCCTCACTCAGCCTCCTCTGTTGGGCGTGTGTGTGTGGTGCGGTGGTGGTGAGGGGACGTCTGTGACCATCCGGCAGTGGTCGCCCTGGTTCCTTCCCCTGCCTTCTCTGACGCCACCTTGGTGGGGCTTTGGGGTGTTTGTCACCACTGGTGGTCTGTGGGTGGAATCGTTGGTTTGTTCTGTGGCATTTGGCCGGACTAGAGTGTTAATATCCAAAGCTTTCAGTCTTGCTGGTCTTCCCCTTTCCTGGATCTCTTGCTCCATCTGCAGCAGGGATTTGTTGGGCTCTTTTGGTCAGTGCCTGTTGGTGTTTCTGGATTTGCTGACTTCCCTCTTCAAACTTGGATGGATGAAGCCACAAGTAAGCTCAGGGAGCTCATCAGCCTGTGGTTCCTTGGGTCCTGAGGTCATAGGAGGTTTATCTTCTCTCTGCCTTTGAGTCGTCTTCTGTTTGTTTTATATGTTTTTATTTATACCTAAGTGAGGGATAGGATAAAGTACCTTTCTTTCCCCCAGAACTGGAAGTGATTGGAAAGTTTTTAATGGTAGTTTTAAAGTGTTTTAAGTGTTCCGTATCTTGACCACCTAACAGTCTTGGTTAGAGGGTGGCCTCTCTGCCGCTCAGCAGTGGCAGGGGAGGGTCTCTCGTCATGAGCTTCCGCTGTGCCCTGTCCTTTTGCTTTGGTGTACTCATCATACTTCTGCTTGTTTTCTTTCTTCTCATGAGTCAGTCTATAGGAGTCTCCAAGGCCAAGCTCCCTACTGTGTCTTGTTCATTTCTGTATTTCCGGTGCCTAGGATAGTACCCGGTACCCTGAAGAGGGAAATGGCAGCCCACTCTAGTATAAGAATACTATGGACAGTATGGATGCCTGGGAAATCCTATGGACAGAGGAGCCTGGTGGGCTACAAAAGATTTGGACACAACTTAGTGACTAAACAACGGCAATGACGTGTAGTAGATGTGCCGGATATAATGAGGATCAGTGTTTAGCTATAGATACATGGAAGGGGAGACCTGGATTAATATCCCATCAAAGATGCATGTTTCTGTTTGAAGTCATTTTCTGCTTAAAAGTCATCCAAAAGTGCTGTGTGACCTGTGACACAGCATAGGGTTTATGAAGAATGTTATTAGAGAGATGAAGTTAGAGGCAAAAAGCTGTGATGCAATATAGATATTCCAAAATTTGAGTCAAAGAAAATCATAAAATTCAATTCACCTCCCTGTCCCACCCCCCATTAAAATAGACATATCATACGCAGTGTCTTCATCAGAACAACATTTTTTTTTGTCGTGCCGTGTGGCATGTGAGATCTTAGTTCCCCAGCTAGGGATGGAAGCCGTGCCCCCTGCAGTGGAAATGCAGAGACCTAACCACTGGACTGCCAGGAAGGTCCCCAGAGCAACAAGTTTTTAGGTCATTTCAGAGTTTATACTAATGGTTGATCTGAGGATGAAACTGAAAAATCAGTGTTAGTTCAGTGCTCCAAGCCTTCGAACAGCTTAAAAAGAGTGCACTTTGCTCCTGATGTCCTATTTTTCTCTCATGATCTCATTAATATTCCTTTAATATGTGTCTTACCAGCCTTGAGTGTAAATGAGGTCTAAAGCTGGAGAGTCGAGATGGCAGACTTTCATCTGTGAGGCTAACGGGATGCCAGAGGGAGAACGATGACTTTAGGAAGAAGGCCAGAATGCTGTCAAGCTTAGAATCATGTTATTTTAAAAATACAATATGAATATTTATGATGACTGTAAATCTAATAATGTTTAAATTATGTTTATAATAGCTTCTTATGTTGGCAGATATATTTATAGAAAGAATTTCTTCTTTGACAGTGCCAACTCAATGTATTTCTGCCCTTTGAAGTCTAATATTAAATTAATCTGGAAAATTTTATATATGGAGCTGTTCATCAACATTTCAAGATGTTATCATTGTGTACTGGGCTCATAAAATCACCCCTCTAATTTTTATAGATTTAAGCTTTGTTTCTAATTCAAAAATATTTAAGTATTTCCTTTTAGTCTTCATTCCCAAATTATGTGGACTATTTATATAGATGTTTATTGTATTAAAAAATACAAGACTTTAATTATACATGCGTATGCACAGCTGTGTATTTACCAAGTAAGAGTCACACTGTGTGTGCAGTTGCACTCTAGGGAGTATTTAAAAGATACCTATTATACAAACAGTATTTATTAAACAAAGAAGAATGCTGAGAGATGTAATTTTTCAGGCTAATTGGATTTTTTGGTTGATTCAGGATTAGGTATAAAAGGTTTCAGTGTTTGTTAGAGATTTTCCTAAATCTGTTTCCACAAAGATGGTGCTGAATCTAAAAACAGATATAAATTAGCTTTGTATAGTGCCAGCTAATAATGTCCCCTTTCATCCAAATCCTCGTTTGCCATTGGTAGATCTTTCTGTTAAGTCCTTCCCCTGCCATGCTGCTGGAACCAGGACTTAGCTGTCTTAAAATTTGCTGAAATGCTGCTTTGTCACCTGCTCAGACTCACCACAAACTTCCTGTTTAATTTATTGCTTTACAGCAGTTCGGAAATTAGAAATTTTAGGAGATTTGGGGGCTGATGACTTCTGCTAGATAATGGCTTGACTATGTTTTGGTGAATTTGTCTGAAAACCTAATCTTCAGTATTTACATCATAATTGTCTTTGGTCAAGTGTGAATGAAGTCCAGTGTCTTACTTAGAAAGCAGTTGGAATTGTCTCTTGAGTACTGTTGTTGTTATTATTTTAAAATATTTTCTTGATTGCACTTGAGGGCAAGTGGGCTCTTAGTTCCCTGACCAGGGACTGAACCCATGCCCCCTGCATTGGAAACTTGGAGTCCCAACTACTGGTTTGCTAGGAAAGTCCTCCCGCCTCTCTTGTTTTGGGTATTGTTTATTTTAGTTTTAAAATTTAGGGCAGTGAACTTAGAATAGATGTGGCTTTCGAGATTTGAAACCTGCTGCTGTGTAGTTGTGTGTCCACGGGCAGGTTCTGAACTCAGTCTTCTGATCTCTGAAAATGGAGCTGAGAATTGGGCTTCAGCAGCTGCAGCTCGCAGGCTCTGGTTTAGACTCAGGAGTTGAGGCGCATGGGTTCAGTCGGTCCATGGCATGTGGGATCTTCCCAGACCAGGGCTTGTCCCCTGCATTGGCAGGTGGATTCTTAACCACTGGACCACCAGGAAAGTCCCCTCAGTAATTTTCTTATCCTGTTAACCTATCGTGGCAAGTAGTAATGTGGTTTGATTGACATTTCAGTTTCACTCCATTTCTTTGACTGTCCCTTGCTTTGAGCATATAAAGTACTAATGGGTGGTAAGAAGTAAAGGAAAAGGATTCTAATAATCTGCAAAAATGATCACCACCTCCACACAATGGAGAGTTGTTTGTATTAAAATGGAATCATAGTGCAGTAATATTTTAATTAGTGACATTCCTGAGAGTGACAGGATCAGCAGTGTTTTTTGGGTGGTATTGTTATTTTGACTTTTTCCTCTGTAATCAACCTGATCACAACTGTAAATAAAGAGAGCCACGCTTAGGCAAAATTGTGAGGTTTTTCAGCTGCAGCATCCTTTTGGCTTTGTTTTCTTTATATTCTCCTTCTCTGAGTAGTGTTTGGGAAACACCATCTTCTGTTTCTGCTCTCTGGGATCATCATGTGTCAAACTTTTCTACTAAATCAAAACAGGAAAGAATAAAAGTTTTTTCGTTTGGTTTTATGTGTTTGACTACATACACGTTCATACAGTCCCAGGAGTCTTATTAGAATTTGATGGAAAGTGAACTCCTTTCTCAAGAAATGCACACACATTTACACCAAATTTTGCTCTAATTTCATGGTATCCAGAAACCCAGATTATTAAAGTGAAGATTTTGGACAAAGGAATTATGGAGTGAAAATTGATGAATCTTCTTTAAGGAAGTTTAGGCATGAATGTCTAATTATGTGGAAATTTGGGAGAGAAACTAGATCTGTTTGAAATTACAGATGGGTCAAACCTGAAGGCAAAATTAATTGAGATCTCTTAGGATGACTGCTCTTATTCTCCTTGGCATGCCTTCTATTCTCCAAGAGAAGAGCACCTGCTTCTAACTGTTGGGGGTCTTCACTCAGAAACTGCTGGTATTAGAAAGTAAATGCTTTATTATCTGTCATTAGCTTCCTTCTGGAACAGAGCCTCTTAATTTAGCATTGATCTGCTTACCAGGCCCCTTTCTCTTGTTTGGTTGCACCCTTTCTGAGCATCTAGTGAAAACCATAGGCCATCTTTCCAATAAAACACCTGCATGTATATTCATGCATGCCCCTGAGCTTACAGTCCACATAGAACTTCTTACATTCTCCTCCTTTTCACGTCTTTCCTGACCTTTTTTTTTTACCTTTTCCTTTTCTAAGACAAGTCGGTCTCTTCTTTCGGTTCAGTTGAGTTCAGTCTCTCGGTCGTGTCCAACTCTTTGCAGCCCCATGGACTGCAGCACGCCAGGCTTCCCTGGTCTCTTCTTTACCTTTCTTCTAACCTTTACCTGTCCTTCTGCCTCATGATTCCTAGATGCATTTTACCTTTTTTCTGCTTTAATTCTTGTCTTTTAGTCAGAGCTTAAGGGTAGAAACCCAGCTGTGTCCTGTTTAAGCAAAAGTGAATTTATTGACTCACATAACCAAATTGCAGGATGGATTTATGTATGTAGGTGTTAAGGGTGATTGGAACTGGGGCCTTTTCACTGTGAGGATTGCTTTTTTTTTAAAATTTTTGGCTGTGCTGGGTCTTTGTCACTATGTACAGGCTTTCTCTAATTGTGGTGAGTAGGGGTCTTCATTGCTGTGCATGGGCTTCTCATTGTGGTGGCTTCTCGTTGCGGAGCATGGACTCTAGGCGCACGGTCAGTTTTGGCGCATGGGCTTAGTCGCTCCATGTCACGTGGGGTCTGCCTGGCCTAGGGATCGAACCTGTGTCAGGGAAGGCCTATCAGGATTCCTTTTATCCTTTTTCTCTCTCATCTCTGATTCTCTCTCCACGATGCCGTCATTCTTCCAAACAGACGTCTTCCCCATGGCTGTAGACAAGTTGCTGCTGGGCACTGGGGTCACATTCTTAGTTTTTCTATCAGAGCATCTGTTTTTCCTCCCGTAATTCTAGTTCAGAAAATCTTGGAGAAGGAATTGACTTGTCTTGCGATATTCTTATGCTTATGACCTGGGCATGGTTGGACCCTACCCAAACTGCATAGATGAAATCTGAGGAAAAGCACTTCCCCTAAAGAAGTGGCAGACATGCTGTTCCCAGAATAAGGGAGAGTGCTGGGCAAGCAGACAATAGCAGGTGACCACATCCTCTTCTGAGGTTCAGTCTTGGGTCTTCCTACTTCATGCCCATTCTGTGCCAGCTCAGTCACCAAGTGCTGTGAAGGCCAGGGGAAGAGCTGGCCACGACGCCGTTACCAGGCTGATTCTAGTCTGGCACAGGACGAGCAACGTGATATTCCCTGTGTACATGTCCTACCCTTCAGATTGTCGTCCTTAAAGCCAAAGATTGTATCCTGCCTATTTCTGCCAGCAAATTTCTGACAAGATATAAGACAGTCAGTAATCTGTGTGGTGAAGGCAATATTGAGTTTTTTTTTTTAATTAAAAGAAATTTTAAAATGTTTTGGCCATGCTGCGTGGCATGTGAGATCTTAATTCCCTGACCAGAAATCCAACCCATGCCTGCTGCAGTGGAAGCGCAGAGTCTTAACCACTGGACTGCCAGGAAAGTCCCAGGGCAATACTGATTTTTTTTTTTAATAGCAACTTAGGGGAATTCCCTGGTGATCCAGTGGTTAAGACTCCTTGCTTTCATTCCTGAGGGGATGGGCTCAATCCCTGGTCTGGAAACTTAAGACCGTCAAACTGTGCCATGCAGCCCTTCCCCCCAAAAAAGGTGGGGGGCGCAACTTAAAATGCTTAATGTGATATATCTGTAATTGATAATAGATGAACTTGTGATGGTTAAATTTTGTGTCAGTTTGGTTAGACCATGGTGCCGAGATATTTGGTCAAACATTATTTGTCCAAATGGATATTTCTGTGAAGGTATCTTTTGGGATGAGATTAACATGTAAATTGGGAGACTCTGAGTAAAGCGGATTGTCCTCCATTTTGTGGGTGGGCCCCCTCCAGTCAGTTGAAGGTTTTAATAGCACAGAGAACAGAACCTCCCCTTGGTAAGAAGGAATTCTACCAGCAGACTACCTTTGAGCTCAACTGCTGTTCTTGCCTTGGTCTCCCGGCCTGCCTTGCAGGTTTTGGACTGGCCGAACCTTCACAATTTCATGAGCCAGTTCCTGAAAGTAAATCTCTGTGTCTGCCTACCTACCTCCATCCATCCATCCATCCATCCATCCATCTTACATCTTGTATCTCTTTTTGTGGAGAGCTCTAATACACAGGTTACAGCCATGGACTGCTCCAGGCATTTATCATCGCAGTCAGATCCAGAACAAAGGCCTGAAGTTCACGTGTGAAACCCTTTGCAGGGACGTCCCCCCTTAGCTTAATTGTCTTGGACTCATCTACGGATCAATTGCGCTGGTAGGTGGGTTGAGCACTCTTCTACATCAGCCCCTTCACAAAGAAGGTGTGAGGTGTGCAGGTGGTGTAATTGGCATTTCCATCAGAATCTCATCATTTGGTGGAGAGCAGATAATCGAAGAAAGGATGGGGCTGGTGCCTAGGTCCTGGAGGCTTACTCGGTAGTCAGAAGCAATAAATGTTCATATGGTACAATTATTTGCTGTACATTGGAATATATCTATCTTTTGGAATGTGGAATGATTGCATTCTTTATGTTTTAGAATTCCTGGATACTGTGTAAGATCGATTGGATATAAATTTCTTCACATCTGTAGACTGATTCTGATAGTCTTTAATGCATGAATTTTCCAACCTATGATTTTAAAAAGTCTTAGACATTGTTTAAAGATTAAAATCACAGTATCAGTTGACTTGAGATTTTAGAAATTTCTCTGTCTCTTTAGATATATGTATGTATACATACACAGACATAATTTTAGTATGATAGTAGCGAAGCAGTAGAAAAAGATGGTTGAAAAGTTGATATAATTTTAATAGTCATTAAAAAAATGTGTATATTAAAAATGTTCTATGTTTTCACCCTGTTTTCTTTCTCGGAAAGAATTTGTTAATCTAGGTGACATAGCAAACAACAGATGTGGAAACATTTTTGCTTTTTTGTTGAGAAAAATCTCATCTGTATGCATAGAATATCTTTAGCAATTGCTTCAGTAAATGCCAGACAGATGGTGTAAACTCAGAATGACTCCTCAAACAATTTTATCACAACAATTATTTTGAAGCATATTATAACAACACTCGAGCTCAGATTTCTGGGAAATCATGAATGTAACTAGGTACATAAAGAGGGAAAGGACTAGACTTCTAAACCAGAGAAATTTGTGTCTATGAGATGCTTAATTTCTAAAGCCCTCTTTTCATAACCTGTGGTTGAATACTATCTGTTTTTCTGTCTCATAGAGTGGAATTCAGTAACTTAAAAGTGGTTGAAGGTAGGTAAGTGACAGGTTGGCCTTAAAAGAGAAGTAGAAAAATAAAGAGCTAGAGGGAGTTCATGGATATTAATATTATAGTGAAAGAGAATGGTGGAAGGAACCCAGTCATTGTTAGTTGGGCATCTTTGCTGTGTCATGTGCTGGAATAGATGGTTACATGGGTGCTTGCTTCACAGCTCTCTTTTTACGTTGAAGAAACAATTGCATATTTTCAGTTTATGAAGTCACGGGAGTATTTATACCCTTAAAATACTTTAAAATAATTATATCAAAATCCTGACTTTGATTGAGCTGTGTGAGTCTAACCAGTTTTTTCATGGAACACCAATTGTATTTGAAAGAATGGCGGACAAACTGCTTCTTCACAGCAGGCGTTTGTTAGACATTGTCTCTCAAAAATGAACAAAGTAAGGCTGTCTCTTAGGGAAAAAAAAAGATTTGTGTTGCAAATGATAAAAATCAAGATTTCAAGTGAAAATTAGAATCTTGAAAACTTGCATCTGCTACCACGAACTTATAGTTTTTCAGTTTTAAGACTTTCCTGATGAAAGTGATGATGTTAAGGATTTTGTGTTCGGTTTTTGTTTTTGATATCATGTAATGAAATGTTTCAACATTTGGAAAATAAGATAAGCCTAACTCAGTAGATTAAAAATTTTCAAGTGATCAATGTATGATGGATACAGGAATCTTTCAAGGACAAGGTAGACCAGTGGATTTTAATTTGACAAAGTACTAATAGTTAATTGGTGTGATTTTATTTAGTTATTAAAAATTTTTTTTAAATGTCTTTTTTTGGCTGTGCTGGGTCTTCACTGCTGCACGGGCATTCTCTAGTTGTGGCAAGTTGGGGCTACTCTCTTGTTCGTAGTATCGAACTTCTCATTGTGGTGATGTCTCTTGTTGAGGAGCACAGACGTGGGCTTCAGTAGTTGTGTGTTCAGGCTTAGTTGCTCTGTGGCATATTGGCTTTTCCTGGACCAGGGATCAAACTCATGTTCCTGGCATTTGGCGAGTGTATTCTTGACCATTGGACCACCAGAGAAGTCCAAATTGATGTGATTGTAGATTCCACATTTCAATGAACCTTTAAGAAACTACTACTCATTGAGTTTTGGAGGAATGTCAAAGAATGTCCACAATTACCTGAAAAGCCTATTAAAATATTTCTCCTTTTATTATCTGCATAAGACCATTTTTTGTTTATGTACTTCAGCTGGAGCAACACATTGCAAAGATTTAATGTGGAAGCACTTTTGAGAATCCAGATAATGAAGAGATTTGTAAATGTAAAATGGTGCTGTTTCCCTCACTAACATTTTTTGGGAGACCATCATTATTTTTCTAAATACATATTCATACTAGCATGTGACAGGTTTATTATTTTGAAATAAATTTAACAATTAATTTAAAAATTTCCTTTTAGTTTTAACTTAAAATACTATACATCAGTAGATATAACCTCCGTGAGCAAAAGCTCTTTTGTATCCCAGGTAATTTTTAAGAGTGTAAAGGGGCTCTCAGACCAAAACTGTTTTTGAGAATGCTATTTTGGTGAAAGGGTGTGCACGTAGCTCAGAAAGCAGTATTTGAGGGAGGCCTTGTAGGATTCTTCTCCTTAGAATCAAATGCCTTTATGTACGGTTCAGGGTATATGTTAGTGGTTCAGGGCTTGATGGTAAGATTTTTTTTGTAAAATGTTTAACAATTAGGCTAGAGACATGTTGGCTAAACTGTATCTCAGACAGATGAATTATATGTTAAAATCTGTTATCAGTAAGTTTGGTAAGCCAGATAGTCAGTGATCTTTTAATCATACATAGAATTAAATTTAACTTTTTGTTGTAAATGTATATGGAGTATTGAGTATTGGAGTCGTGTGCCATTGCCTTCTCTGATTATGAACTATAGTAATATTAAAATGTTGAAAATTTTCTTGCCTTAGAAATGGTTTATACTTACATAAAATATTACTTACAGTGTACATAAAGAAAGTCCCGTCTCCCCAAGGAGGGCACAGTATGAAAATTCTCAGTTTCAAGATTGGAAAACCTTTAGTATGCAAAAATGAAGTGAGAAGAAGTGAAAGACTTGTGTCTCTATACAGATGGAAAAGAGGAAGGGATGATTTCCCGTAGTCAGACTGTGGAAAGTTTTTTTCTGTGTGTGCTGAAGTTAGAAACTGGAAAGGTTGCCAAACGGACAGTGGGAGGATGAGTCTGCCTGTGTGTCAGTTAGGCTTGGTATGCTGAGCGGGGATGCCTGCCTCAGTGGCGGGACTGTTTTCCCGGACTTTCCTATAAGATGAACTCAACATTGCTCTTCTTTTATCTGTTTAGCTTGTTGAACTAACATTTGAAGCAAGTTTGGATGAGGAGATAATTAACGTGAGTCTTAGGGAGTAAATAAATACGTATTTCTCAATGCACTGAAACCTCAATCAGTTTTTCTGGGGAACAGAAATTTTTGCCTAATTGAATAGCCAGCATCCATGTTTGATTCATCACCGATTAAAGGCTTTCTACATGCTGGAATAGATGCCATGTCTAGTCTGGCTTCTGCTTTTAAGGAGCTCATATTTTAGCATATTTCAGCTCACTCTCCAACAGAAGTAAAAGCATATGAAAGATTACCAGGGCTTTCTTTAAAGAATCAGACTTTTGTAGGCATCATCATTATTACGATTCGTTGCCTTTATAGCAGTATATTTATTAGTTTGTAGTGTCTCCAGGACATACGCAGTGTTACTTTTGAAGAAAAAAATAATCATACTATCATGTGTCATTTGTCTTAATTCTGCTAAAGTGGAAATGTTGAAAAATTCCAGTTAACAGTTTTGATTAGATAGGCTCTGATTACTATAATTTTTTTTAAATGTAAATGTTTACTTTTCTATATGTCTGATTAAAAAAAATTCATCTAAACCAAAAAACTTGTTTCTCCTATTCTGTGATCTGTTTATTTCTGTGTTCACTATTCTGATATTCACTTAAAATCCTACAGATGTGGACTTATTTTGATGACTCTACCTTTTGAATTTTACTTTTTGGCCTCTTAATGAGAGCCCACAGTGTATGTCTGACCTTATTTATCTTCCTGTCTACTAACTTTTCCACAGATGAAGACCACAGTCGTGTTAGTTAGAATCTCAAGGACCCAAGTGCATCATCTAGCAGAAGGTCCTGAGAGGAGGATGCTCGGTCTCCCTGTCTCTTTGAGCAACTAGTTGAGTGTGAGGCTGTCCCATCCCTGGCTTGGGAGAGCAGATAGGTGTGTAGCACTGTAGACAGAAGAGTATGTGAAGCTCATTTTTTTATATAAAACTTATTTATTTTTGACCACAACTTGAGTGGGTCTTCATTGCTGTGTGGGCTTTCCTCAAGTTGTGGTGAGCAGGGGCGACTTTCTAGTTGCAGTGTGTGGATTTCTCATTGCAGTGACTTCTCTTGCTGCAGAGCATGGGCTCCAGGCAAGCGGGCTTCAGTGTCGTGGCCCCCAGGCTCTAGAGCACAGGCTTAATAGTTGTGGTGCATGGGCCTAGTTGCTTCGAGGCATGTGGGAATCTTCCCAGATTAGGGATCAAACCTACGTTTCCTACATTGGCAGGTGAATTCTTCACCACCCAGCCAGGGAAGCCCGTGAAGCTCATATTTGAAAGAAATGGGTAGGTGTGTCTTGGCAGTTATTTATAGTTTCCAAGTGATTGTGATTTTTTTGTTGTTGTTGCTTCAAAATACTGAAGAACCTTGAAAATGAATCTTGAGAATTCTTTTTTTGCTTAAAACTATCTAGTGCCCCATATTTGTAAATGCTCAGGTGTTGAATTATGTAATCTTTCCTAGTGGAACATACTTTCGGACTGTTAATTATCCTGCTTTTATGTTGCATCACAAAACTTACCAACATTTGGAAGTTGGATTTTTCATAGTGTTATGGTGCAGCACCCATGATGACACATTTGTTCTGACGAGTATAAGTGAGAATATATTGATGCTTCTGAGAATGAGTGGGAGGTAGTAAATCTGAACTAAGTTGATTGGCTGCCATGCTCACAGAGAGGAAACACAGTATTTAATTAGTTAAAATATTTATTGATTACTTTTGCTGTGTTCAGTTCAGTTCAGTCGCTCAGTCGTGTCTGACTCTTTGTGATTCCATGAACTGCAGCCGCCAGGCCTCCCTGTCCATCACCAACTCCCGGAGCCTACCGAACTCATGCCCATTGAGTCGGTGATGCCATCCAACCATCTCATCCTGTATCGTCCCCTTTCCTCCTGCTCTCAATCTTTACTGTGTTAGGTTATGATTTACAAAAAGTATAAAACAGTATTCTCAAATATTTTACTAAAAGATAGGCAAAATGAAATTAAAGTGAAATAACTTAGCACTTAATATTTCTTAGTGTTTTTCTGTTTGTAACTTTAGGGAGAGAGAATGTGCCCGTTATTAAATTTCAAAATATTTTACACTGTAGTAACAAAAGTATTCATTAAGCACAGCTCTAAGAAATTGGTTGGGACAGTATAGGTAGTGAGTAATAGCCTGGACTTTGAAATCAAACAGACCTAGTTTTAAATCGTAGTTCAGCAACTTCCTCATGAGGAGCAATTATGAAACTCCTGGGTGCTGAGAACAGTAATGAGATGAGTAAGTCAAGTGCCTCAGACAGAGTATATCCTTAGTAAATATTCATGTCTGTGTATTTTTGTTGTTGTTATTGCGAAAGGAAAATTTTATTGAGAAAGACAGTTCAAAACTCTGGATTTCTATTTGATAATCTTCAAAAAGGATTTTCTAACTTCTAAGGAGGCATGCCTGTTTTTTTAAAAAACACATGGTTGGCACATTGGTTTAGAATCTCTTTGAATGTGCTTTGTGTATTTTGTATACTGTATTGGGCCTCTTACATGTATCTGTGGGCCCAGGACATCTATTCCTGTGACGGTAATGTGATTGTCTTAGGCACATTTTTATTTTATTTTTTTTCTCAAGGACAGGAACTCCTTTCTGTCCTGTCAGTCAGGATGTATTGAACATTTCTTGAATGAATAAGCAAATGAAGGACAGCATGAAAGACCAGTTAAATCAAAAGACATTCATTCCCTGGTGGCTCAGATGGTAAAGAATCTGCCTGCAGTGCAGGAGACCTGCGTTGGATCCCTGGGTAGCGAAGATCCCCTGGAGACGGGAATGGCTACCCACCCCATTGTTCTTGCCTGGAGAACTCCATGGACAGAGGAGCCTGGCAGGCTACAGTCCATAGAGTGGCAGAGTCAGACACGACTGAGCGACTAACACTAAGTCAATGGAGGAGAGCCTGAAAGACTAGTTAAATCAAAAGACATGAAAAACTATGACTTCTCAATTCTGTTTCATAATTAACATGTGTGTTGTCAAACAGAGATCTTATTCACGGGCCAAAGTCTTATTCTTGTTTTTCCAATTTTAGCCTGTAATATACTTCCAAAGGCTAGTTTTTGTGTGCTTGCAGTACACAAGTTTTTTATAGCTTGTAACTGTTAACCTTTTCTGAAAATTCATTATTATATTTATAACTTTAATAAAATTTTTACCCATTAATGAAGGAGAGAGGCAGTATAGGATAGACAGGCAAAGAGCCAGGTTGCCTGCGCTCAGTGTTCAGGTTGATCACGTTTTGGTTGTCTAAACCTGGACAAGTACTTGAATTTTTCTGGAAGTATTTCCCCCTCTGTAAAATGGGACTTACCATAATACCTCTGTCACGGGGTTTTTATGAAGGTTAGTTGAATTTATATAAGTTCTTAGAGTACTGGCTGGTCCACAAACTATGTAAGTCCTTTCTTAGGTGTACTCCTAGTACTAGATAGAACTATATATTTTTGACTTTTTAATTAAAAAATAGAAAAATAACAAAAGCCTAGTTTTATTATGCAAGATATAAAATTTATTTAGCAAGTGAATGAATGAATACAAATCATAGAAATACAATTATCTGATCAAAATATTAAAGGTGGAACTTAAATACTGAGGTAATTTGATGTAGATACTTACATGTATATGTCTACATTTGATTATTTTCTATTAAGTGATGTAAGGCTATGTTTTCTAGATAAGTATTTTTCTGAGACCATAACAAGGCAGAATATTGAAAACAGAATCTGCAGTGTCTTCCCTGTAGTTCAGAGAAGTTTGGACACATCAAATTAAGCAGTAATTTTTTTCTTTTCCAATTGTATCAAGATATATTTGACATACAGTACTGTGTAAGTTTGATGAAATATAGCATGATGAAATGATTACATACATAATGAAATGAGTGATCACAATACATTTAGTGAATATCCATCATCTTATGTAGATACAAGGTTAAAGAAAAAAAAATGAGTTTGATGAGAACTTTTAGGATTTACTCTTAACTTTCATATATAACATACAGCAGCATTAATTATATTGATTAATCATGTTGTACATTACATTTCTACTGCTTATTTATCTTATAACTAGGTTTGTACCTTTTGACCACCTTATCCAGTTCATCTTCCCCGCCAACATTCCCCTTCTGCCTTTGGTAACCACAAACCTGATCTCTTTTCCCATGAGTCTGTGTTTTGAAGTATGATTGACCTACAATACTATGTTAGTTCCTTGTGCACAACATAGAGACACTTTACAGGATGATCACCACTAAACAATAGTTTTTTGATACCCACTGAGAACAATTGACTTTTAATAGAACTGTTAGATTTTTTTTGTACATATTTGTTAAATATTTTAATCATTTTTTTAATTTGGAAAGGAAAACACTGATGGAAAAGAATAAAATAGGAATCATGACTTTAGATTTACTGGAATAATATAGTCATACGTGCATTCCTTAAATATTTGTTGAGCACCAGCTGTGTATCTTGTATTGTACAAGGTTGTGGGTATTTGATGGTGAGCACACAGCATATCTTTTCATAGAGCTCTACTTTTGAATGAATACTGGAAACCTGTGTAGAATGGTAGATCATCTCTATTGCTTCCCTCTTCCTTCCCTGACCTCCAGGCATTGCTGAAGGAGAGACCTGCGGGAAACCTTGCAGCAGCGTGTGGGAGCCATTGCTGTGGCATGTAGGAGCCATGGAGGAGACTGTAGCATGACTCTGGTAGTGTAGGTGGCTGCGATTTTAGTTGAGGAAATTATGTGATACAAAAACTGCCAGCCTCCTGTCAGTCTGTTAGTCTCTGTTGACTTTTGTTTAAGCTGGAGCCAAATGTAAGCATGTTAGGTGATTTGTGGGGATGCTAGTAGGATAAGGCAACGAACTGGGTGATACAAGATAGGAGGTCAAAGGAAAAGTTTGTAGGGAAGGATAAGTTAGATAAGTTAGACAATAAGTAAGAAAGCTAGAAATTCTGCACTTAATTTTTGTGACTGTTTGACTTAGGCTAGGTTCTAATAAAGTTAAATGTTTTAAATAAGATTTTCCTTTCTTTAAAGGAAACCACTGAAGTTCTTTGTGATAACTGTATTTTCGTAGTTAAGCAAGGGAAATTTTCTTGTCTTTGAAATAGTTGTTAAAATTACCGTATAAATTAAAAAAATGAGTTGACGCTCACTGTTAACAGGAAGGTGACACTTACATAGCTGAAGATTGCATTTTCTCTTCATCCTTTCTGAGGTCTTTATGGAAGGAGAATGTCAACCTTGAAGGAATATAAATTTTGTAGTTATTTGAAGTAATTACTTGGGAATAATGCAGTATAGTGCATATTCATCGAAGTTTTGTGTACTTGGTTTTAATAAAATCTAGCTTACAGTGGGGGAGGGTGTTGACACAGGAGTTGGCAGCTTTCTCTGAAAAGCCAGATAGCAAATACTTTGGGTTTTGTGAGCTGTATGGCCTTAGTCACAAGCATTCAACTCTACTGTTGTGAAATAAAGCAGCCAGAGACATTGGGGACAAAGGAGCATGGCTGTGCTTCAGTCAAGCTTCATTTACAAAAACAAGCAGCAGACTGGGTTTGTTCCATAGTTTGCCTGTCCCCGTACCATAAGGAGATACGGAAAAGCTGCAGTATTTTTTTTTCGTTTTTCGTATTTCATTTTAAAAGGTGTAAAATACAATAAAATATTCAAATACAAAACTACAGAAACATTGTTACACAGATAACATTTGAGACTTCTGAAACAGAATTGTTATTTAATTGCTCAAAAAGTTCATCAGCTGGCATAAGACAGTTGAGATTTTTATGTATTGAAGGAAACAGGATTTTCATTTTGAAATTATGGAAGTGCAGGATGTTTAAAAATTAAACATTTTAAGCAAAAGTTCACAGCATGCACCTGTTATAGTTACAGCTTCATTGGGAACATCAATTGATTATACTTGAATCAATTTTTTGGAGGTTTTTTCTTTTTAATTATTTTCTCCATTTTCCAGTTTTTTAAAAAAGGGAGGTAGATTTCTTGTGCAGCTTATTAATATGTTACTTTTCTGGCCAGCAAAGTGTGGTTTTAAAATTTTATCATTTACGGGACTTCTCTGACAGTCCAGTGGTTAAGACGCTGTGCGTCCACTGTAGGGAGCATGGGTTCCATTCCTGGTTGGGGAATAAGGTCTTGCATGTGTGTGGTGTGGCCATAAATAAATAAATATATATATATTTATCAGTTATCTGCTAAATATCTCCCTTGAGTATGTTGATTTTCTTTTATCTTGTTTCTATGTCATGTGGATGTTATTGCTAAATATTCAAGTAATGTAACATATGTAGAGATAAAAACTTTTCATAGAAAACCCATCTCTTTCATGTTTCAGTTAAAGTAATTTTTCTCATTGACGGTTTTGGTACTGTAATTTAAATGAGACTATGGAGAAAAATGATGTTTTTTCATCAGTTACAGTAACTTTTAATGTGTATGTACTCAGTCACTCAGTCATGTCCTGACTCTTTGAGACCCCATTGACTGTAGCCCATGAGACTTCTCTGTCCATGGAATTTTCCAGGCAAGAATACTGGAATGAGTTGGCATTCCTTCTCTAGTGGATTTTCCTGACCCAGGAATCAATCCCGAGTCTGTTGCAGCTCCTGCATTGGCAGGAGACAACACCGCCTGGGAAGCCCGCAATAACTTAACAGCCGGCTGTTAACTCTTGATACAATCAAGTGGGGGGAATGTGGGCTTTTTATCTTTTCAGCTACGGCTTTAAAGATTTAAGTAGGAATTAATAAATCTCAGTGTTCCCCTAAAAACAAAATGTACTGTAATAAGAAAAATGGTATCAGTTCAGTTCAGTTGCTCAGTCGTGTCCGACTCTGTGACCCCATGAACTGCAGCACGCCTGGCCTCCCTGTCCATCACCAACTCCTGGAGTCCACCCAAACCCATGTCCATTGAGTCTATGATGCCATCCAACCATCTCATCCTCTGTCATCCCCTTCTCCTCCTGCTCTCAATCTTGCCCAGCATCAGGGTCTTTTCAAATGAGTCAGCTCTTGGCATCAGGTAGCCAAAGTAATTGGAGTTTCAGCTTCAGCATCAGTCCTTCCAATGAACACCCAGGACTGATCTCCTTTAGGATGGACTGGTTAGATCTCCTTGCAGTCCAAGGGACTCTCAAGAGTCTTCTCCAACACCACAGTTCAAAAGCATCAATTCTTCGGCGCTCAGCTTTCTTTATAGTCCAACTCTCACATCCATACATGACCACTGGAAAAACCAAAGCCTTGACTAGATGGACCTTTGTTGACAAAGTAATGTTTTTGCTTTTTAATATGCTGTCTAGATTGGTCATAACTTTCCTTCAAGGATAAGCATCTTTTAATTTCATGGCTGCAGTCACCATCTGCAGTGATCTTTGAGCCCCCCAAAATAAAGTCAGCCACTGTTTCCACTGTTTCCCCATCTATTTGCCATGAAGTGCTGGGACTGGATGCCATGATCTTAGTTTTCTGAATGTTGAGCTTTAAATCAACTTTTTTACTCTCCTCTTTCACTTTCATCAAGAGGCTCTTTAGTTCTTCTTCACTTTCTGCCATACTCTTAATATAGTTACTTGCTCTGATAACATACGTGCCATAGATTTTATGTTAGTCCATTCACCAAAATAGAATATGGAGCCTGAGAAGACTGTTCCTTCCTATGACTAGCTTTTTATTCTATTAAAAGGAACCAGACATTTTGATGCCACTTTCAATATATCTCATTCTGAAGAGCCAGCAGTGCCCCAAAATGACAGACTAGGCAAGAAGTTGGTAAATTGTAGCTGAATGTAGGTCTCTGCTGCAGATCTTCTTGTTTGTCTGCTTTTATATGGAGAGACTTCCGAATCCTGAATGGAAACCTTTTTATTTGTCCTGTGAATGTTCAGATACCTAATATAAAGGAACAGACATATAGGGAGCCGCTATATCTCACATGAGCCTTCGAACAGAGCAATAATGTCTTTAGATGACGATTGGGGTTAATTTGACTTAAGGGAAATATGTCTTGTATTTAGGAGTCTTCTCTGAAAATTCTGAACTGAGAGCCAGTTTTGATGAAGAGAGGTCAGCAGGGCCCTAAAAGGATACGAAAGATCTTGGAAAACAAGCTGCAGCTTTGAGTAGCATTAACTCTCTGTAGACCTGGAGTACATTTGTTAGGTAGATATTGTTTTCTGCACTTTGAAATATAAGTAGAATGGCTTATGTTTTTCTCCCAGGGAATGCAACTGTATGAGGTGGTCGAGAGGAGCAAAAAGAAATTGTTTTTAAACTTAGCTGCTGACTGATTTTCCCTTTCTTTTGAATTAATGTTCTTTAGCTTGTGTGTAAGATGTTGGGAAGCAGAAAACACATGAAGTATCAGTCTTATTTTTTCATAAATGCCCTCTGAGGGTAGCAGTGAGTCTAAAGGAGTTTCAAGAGAAAAGGACTCTGAGTATAAATCTCTACCAGTCAGGGTTCTCCCAAGAGACAAAACCCATAGGGTATATATAGATACATATCAGAGCAGATGTTTTATAGCAATCGGCTCATGCTGTTCTAGAGACTGAGAAGTCCCACAGTCTCATCTGCTGTCTGCAAACTGGAGATCCCGGGAAGCCAGTCTGTGATTCAGTCTGAGTCAGATACGCTGAGACCTGGGTGGAGGGTGGAGGGGGTGGTCCAAGGCCCAAGAACCAGGAGAGCCAAAGTCCTTGGAGCAGAAGATGTGGGCATCTCAGCTCAAGCTGGGAGTAAATTTGCTCTCCCTCTGCCTTTCTGTTCAGCTGAGATCCTGAACTATTGGGTGGTGCTTGACCCCACTGGTGAGGACAGTCTTCTTGACGCAGTCTGCTGATGCAACCCTAATCTCTTCTGAAGATGCCCTTACACACACACACACAAAAGTAATGTTTTACTGTCTATCTGAGCATCTCCTTAGCCCAGTCAAATGAACATATATAGTCAGTCATCACAGGATTTGAAAGCAGGGGCTACAACAGATACTTGTGTGTCTATATTCATAGCATTATTCATGACAGCCAAAAGGTGGAAGCACCCTAAGTTCCATCAACAGATGCATACATAAGCAAAATGTTGGATGTGCATACATAGAATGGGATGTTATTCAGCCTTAAAAAGAAGTAAATATTGACATATACTAGAGCATGGGTAGAACTTGAGGATGTTATGAAATAGGCCAGTTACAGAAGGACAAGTATTGTATAATTCCACTTATCTGAAGCACCTAGAGTAGTCAACTTCATAGAAACAGAAAGTGGAATGTTGGTTGCCTGGGGCTGGGGTAGTGGGGGCTGGAGGGTATTGTGTAATGGGTATAGAGTTTCAGTTTTGGAAGTTGAAGAGTTCTAGAGATGAATGGTGGTGATGGTTCCTAAGAAAGAAGGACTCAGAATGATTACCTAATGTCTAGACAGGCCTCAACTTGTGAAACTAGGATGAATGGCTCAAAGAAGTGCTAGACTTTTGACCACTGTCATTACAGAACAGTCCCATCCACCTGCCCTGCTTTATCCATTAGCTACTTGCAGAACTTGATAAAGGGAGCTGTATTCACATTGTGACTTCCTGTGAGGATCATAATTCCAAGTTCAGTGACTACATTTTTGGTCTAGAATGAACCCAGAATACTTACAATCATGATGAAGCACTTCATTCCTTGCCTGCTCTAGATTTTCTGGGTAACCTTGAAGTTTTGATGGTTGACCTTCATGGATATCATAAATGTTCCTACCTTTGTAGCTTAGGCTACAGAACTTCTTAAATGTCATTCCAGAATGGTTTTGTGGGTTTAAAACTAATGGCCCTTTTTTCCCCCACAGATTTTTAATCTTCAAAATAAATGTGTGCCTTGAAGAATAAATTAGAAAATGTAGATAAACAAAAACAAACAAACAAAACCAGCCATAAGTCCATGAAATAAATTGCAAAAGCTTACATGGTCTTTTGAACGTCTTTTGTACATGTATATGTGTGTGTGAGAGCGTACATATTTTTATATTTATAGACTCATACTGCTACGTATTTAAATACCTATTTTGAGCATTTGTAAAGGAATTCAGGGCTTTAGTATTTCTCGCTAGGCAATCAAAATGGTGGAAAATCATCTATTTTTTATTCACTTTGGATACTTCAGAGGTTTTCAATATAACTTTAAGGAAATAATGCTTCAAAACTTAAAACTAACACTCAGTTTGAAATTAATATAATAATAAATTATCCAAGGAGCTGTATTACACTGTTCTCATGCAGACTTGTTAATGAATTATGACATGTGGTAAGTTAGAAACACATTTATTTAGTTGTATTTATTCAGAGTAACAGTTTATAAATTCTTTTCCTTGGATAATGAAAATTTTTCAAAATATTTTACTTCTGGAATCTTTATTTTTTGAAAAAACATCAAAGAATAGTTTGGTGGGAATGTAAATTGCTAACAGCCACTATGAAGAACAGTATGGTGATTCTTTTAAAAAGTAGGAATGAAACTACCATACAACCCGGTAATCCCACTACTGGACACATACCCTGAGAAGACTAACTGAAAAAGACACATGTACCCCAGTGTTCACTGCACCACTGTTTACAGTAGCCAGGACATGAAAGCAGCCTAGATGTCCGTCAGTAGATGAGTGGTTAGAGAAAATGTGGTACATATATACACTGGAATATTAGCCATAAAAAAGAATGAATTTGAGTCAGTTCTAGTGAGGTGAATGAACCTAGAACCTGTTATACAGAGTGAAGTAAATCAGGAAGAGAAAAACAATTATCTTATATTAAGGCATATGTATGGAATCTAGAAAAACGGTACTGATGAACCTATTTGCAGGGAAGGAATGAGACACATACAGAGAACAGACTTGTGGACACAGGGGAGGAGAGAGTGGGACGAATGGAGAAAGTAGCATGCTAAGTCGCTTCAGTCGTGTCCGACTCTGTGCGACCCCAGAGATGGCAGCCCACCAGGCTCTCCCGTCCCTGGGATTCTCCAGGCAAGAACACTGGAGTGGGTTGCCATTTCTTTCTCCGATGCATGAAAGTGAAAAGTGAAAGTGAAGTCACTCAGTTGAGTCCGACTCTTCGCAACCCCATGGATTGCAGCCCACCAGGCTCCTCCACCCATGGGATTTTCCAGGCAGGAGTACTGGAGTGGGTTGCCATTGCCTTCTCCGAAAGTAGCATAGACCTGTGTAAAATGCTAGCTGGTAAGACGTTGCTATGCAACACAGGGAGCCCAGCCTGGCGTTCTGTTGAGGATCTAGAGGGCTAGGATGGGGGAGGGGAGGGAGGTTCAAGAGGAACATTGTAAAGCAATTTTCCACCAATTAAATTAAAAGAAAAAATCATTTTTCAGAAAATGAGAGAAAAGATAGTGTGTCAACTCTTTAAATGTGTCCCATATTACTATTGATTAATTTTGTATCCTTTTTAAATTATTATATTTTTTATTCTTGCTGGAAACTTCAGCTTCTAAGATTACATTTGTACGTGTGGTGCATACTTTCAATAATTAAACAGAGCATTTTTTTCCCCTTTGTAATTGTACCCTAAACTTTTACCCTCTGGAAATTTCAGCAACAGAGTATTCTTTGGTCATCCCCTGGGTGCTGAGTGTAGAGTTACCATTCATGTCCCCAGGGAGGGAGATTTATAATGTGAATGGCAGCAGACTAGGCGGTTGCACCATGGCTTCATCAGCATAAAATAGTAACTAAGGCTCGTTATTTCAGCAGAATGTCCTTCTGAGGAATTTTGTTTGCTTAACCCACCAAGGGCAAGCATCTCTGGCTGAATACTTTCAACACAGATTAATAACGAGGTTTCATCAATAAATATTAGTTCCTAGTGGCTATCTCCTTTACCTTTCTACCTTAAACATTCTGTGGACTGGGAAAGCAGCAATCATTAGACTGTTGAGTCAGAACTTCAGGAATCTTCAGTTCTAGACTTTGAAAACCTGTGATAATTAAGACGTGGTCTTGCTCTAAACTCTTCAGGGGCTTACAGTTTACCGGGAGGCAGAATGACAACTGATTACTATGTGATGTGCTGGGGACAGTTAGTACATTTGAGTACGAAGTGCTGCAGCCCGGCAGCCACTGGCCAAGTATGGTTGTTTAACACTTAGAATGTGGCCAGTAAGACGGAGGAACTGAGCTTATTTTAGTTATTCCAAGTTAAAATTTTAAAACTGATACTTGATTCATGTATTGGAAAAGTGTTTAAGATGGTTTAGAATAATTTGAATCTGTGAATCTACTTTTCAACTTTAAATTTTATGAAATCCAAATACATACGCAGTATTTTTGATGAAAGTTTTAAGATCTGAACTGAAAAGTGCTGTATAATACACTCTGGTTTTGAAGACTTAATAAAAAAGAGTTCAATTTTGACATTGATGATACAGTAGAATACTAATATTTTACATACTGGTTTAAACATACATTATTAGAATTCAGTTCACCTCTTTATTTTTACCTTTTTAATGTGGCCATTGGAAAATTTTAAATGATCTGGCTTACATGGTATTTGCGTTAGTGCTGCTCTAGATGCACAGGAAATCTGCAAATTCTGCCCCTGATGAATAGAGGAGCATCTCAAGAGAAAATGCCCTTTGAACCAGCTCTTTATGGTTTGTATGTGGTTCCTGGATTGCGGACAGTTTATCATAGATAGAGGGATAATGTTTTAAAATTTTTAGGAGCCTTAAATTGTCTGCTGTGAAATTTGAACTTCTACAATCATTGAAATGTTTGTTAATTTTATATATATATATAAACTTATTTATTGCTGGGCTGGGTCATCGTTGCTGCATGGGCTTTTCTCAAGTTGCGGCAAGCAGGGGCTACTCTCTAGGGGTGGTGCACAGGCTTCTGGTAGCAGTGGCTTTTCGTCGCAGAGCATGGGCTCTAGGGTGTGTGGGCTTCAGTAGTTGTGGTGCGTGGGCTCTGTAGTTGCAGCGCCCAGGCTCTAGAGCACAGGCTCAGTAGTTGTGGTGCACAGGTTAGTTGCTCCTTGGCATGTGGGATCTTCCTGAATCAGGGATTGAAGTGATGTCCCCTGCATCGACAGGTGGATTCTTTACCCCTGAGCCACCAGGGAAGCTCCTTTTTGATGTTTTTAAAGTAGGTAAGTAATAAGATCAGATTTGTTTTCGGAGAAGGACTTGTGGGACTGGAGGACCATTTGGAAAAGATGAAGAAATGGGACTTGTACTCATTCAGCCAAATGATGGTGAGAACCCAAACTGAGGCAGTTGTCTCAGGATAAGAGGGGAAGGAATTCAAGTTAGAGTAGGAGAAAGAGTTGGTGGAAGCTCATGGAGGTAGAGAGAAGAGACGGGGTGACTCTGAGATCTCCCTGTGAGGAGCTCCTGATGGTGTCGTGATCGTCTGAGCCACCAGGGAAGTCCTGTGAAGATAGGAGGACAGTATATTATGGGCAGAGGTTGCGGCCAAGGAGGTGATGGGTGTGGGCTTCTGTGGAGGAGCCACGCTGGTTTTAGACACCACGTCTGCCGTCCAGGGGAAGGAGGTGGGTGTTTGAGAGAGAGTTTGGTTTTACTGAAGCAGTGCTGTCAGTTAAGATGTCCCAGGAGACTGTAAACAGAGGAGTTGGAAATTAACTTCAGTGCATGGGTTTCATGACATCTTCTTTAGTTCCGTCAAAAGGATTTCCCTTCAGGAGCATCCTGAGGGCTTGCCATGTGCGGGTGCTGTGCTCAGCGCTGAAGAGGAAGAGAGAAACCGGGCAGACATTTGTGCCTGGAAGGTGATCCAGCTCCAGAGAGAAAGGCACACGTACCCCTGGGATGACAGTGCAGTGTTGTGAGCTCTGCAACAAGCTGCTGACCAGTAAGGCCCAGGGAGGACGCACGTGAGGGCAACAGGAGCTGATGCTGGAGAGGGGCGGGCTTCATTTCCAAGGGGAGATTTGTCATTTGTTCCTTTTTGGCAAATCCCTTACAACCCCCAGCTGTGCACACACCCCCTTGCGACTGTGTATGTGTGGTCCTTGGGACCCCAGGCTCTTCACTGTGGTATCTGTCAGATCCTGTCCACCCCCCGGTAGGTCCAGAGTTGTGAGTCACAGTGATTTTTGTTGGCCGCGGTTCCTGCAGGTTTGGTGGCACAGGAGTGACTCCATCAGTGTGTTTGTGTGGTTCCCAGAAACCAGCGTCCGTAGGCCTCCCGCTTTCCTGCTCAGGACCTGCCTTGTTATGTCTGTCAGGGAGGAGGCGGAGATGACAGACCTGTGATATGTGAAAGGGGTTTCAGGGTGTTGGCACAGTGATCAGAATGGGGGAGGACAGAAGCCAGGTGACACTTCAGTAGATGAGTGTCAGGCAGCAAGTCCTAGAGGAGTTGAGCGGCCTTGAGTTGCAATAGCTGGAGAACCAGTAAGAAAAATAAATTATCTACCATGAAAATAACATCTGCAAAAGCTTTCCACCGCACTGAACTCACTTAGCTACCAGTTATTGGAAGACTGCATTTCCTTTCCTTGGGTTATGTCAGTTTAAAAACATACAACCGTGTGTACTTGGAAGGTCCCTCCCCACTTCATGGAGTCCCCAGCTTCTTCTGCTTTCCTTAAGGATGCAGTTAACATCTGGTGGGAGCCTTTTCCTGACCATGTCGTACCCTCTTCTCTCTGTTCAGTGCTGCGCTCACCTCCTGCCACTGGAGGCCTTGCCTGCCCATCTCTCTCTTCACTCAGCTGCTGACCCTGAGAGGCTGCATCATGTTCGCCTCCTGCCTGGCTCACGTTGTTGCTGTTTAGTCGCTAAGTCGTGCCTGACTCCCTGCGACCCCATGGACTGTGACCCGCCAGGCGCCCTAGTCCATGGAGTTTCCCAAGGGAGAAGACTGGAGTGGGTTGCCATTCCCTTCTCCAGGGGATCTTCCTGACCCAGAGATTGAACCTGCATCTCCTGTGTCTCCTACATTGCCAGATAGATTCTTTACCTGCTGAGCCATCTGGCTCATTATTCATTTTTAAGTGATAGTTAAATAAGTGAGTCACAGAAAATATCAGTATACTGTTGAGAGCCTGAGATCTCAATGCTGACATGCTTTCGTCTCTTCAACTTGCAAGTTTTTGTGTTAAAAAATTATTAAAGGGTAATATATTCCTCCCCCCTCCAAATTTGACTTTTAAGGGAGAAGATTGTCTATTGAAAAGTCAGATTTTTCAGTTTAAAATTGATACAAAGTTTTCAGTTGTGAAACTAAAATTTCACTTCTATTTTAACTGAATATTGGCTTGTTGACAATTTTTTTTTCTTTTTGTCCTCATTCTGCTAACTGGCCCTAATGTTATTGTAATTAGCAATTATGGTAAAGCAGAGTTTAAACAGGTAAATTACCAAAGGCAGTAAATGTCATTTTCCACATGAATTAAATAGAATTTAAAAAGTAATTAAAATTCTATTTTGGAGTCTGATGCTTTGGTAAATGTATTTTTCCTCCCATAAATCTAAATATAAAGGTATGATTATAGGTTGCAGGGACTTATACTGATTATTCAGTAATATAAATCAGCATTTATGGTAAGGTAGATATAATACTTAATACTGAAGTGTTAGTACAGAGTAGCATAGCTCTTACTAGTTAAGAAACAAGAGGTATAGCTAATATGTATTCTGTTCTCTAAAATTTATTTTACAAGCAGTTATTGAGCTAATGTCAAAGAGGACAACTTTCAGTATTTTTGCTATTAAAGTAAGGATTTAGGCACAATTGAAGTTTAAAGTTACCTTCTTTGTATGTGGTTCCCCAATTTTTCCTTTCTGTGGATAGTGGGAAGACTGTTTTCATCTGTGTATGGATAAAAGTGGAACAGGCCAGATCTTTTTTTAAATACCAAATTGGGTCATGTGCAGAGATACTGGTCCCAGTTCAGTTGTTAATTAATGACAGGTATGACCCATAAAATTAACTTTGTTTCTTTGTTCTCCTTTTGAAGTTTTTTTTTTTTTTTTGTATGAAAAATCCACTTATTTTTGTTGGTGGCAATCCATGAACAGTTCATGTTTGTTCACTTTAATTGTATAATAAGTTATATATTTGAAAACTGATTTTTCATTCATATATTGGAAGTACTTCTTATTTCCTTTGAATTGTATGCTGAGTAAGAAGTGATTGGTGGTATAGACTTTAAGAATTGTCTTTTAACTTTTTATATAT
>NW_011495023.1:15923757-15932947 GCF_000754665.1 Bison bison bison
CTACAGCCCACCAGGCCCTCCGTCCATGGGATTTTCCAGGCAAGAGTACTGGAGTGGGGTGCCATTGCCTTCTCCATATATATATTTTGTTGGCCCAGACAGTAAAGAATCTGCCTGCAATGCAGGAGACCCAGGTTTGATCCCTGGGTTGGGAAGATGCCCTGGAGAATGGAATGGCAACCCACTTCAGTATTCTTACCCAGAGAATTCCATGGACAGAGGATCCAGGTGGGCTACCTACAGTCCTTGGGGTCCCAGAGAGTTGGACACAGTTGAGTGACTAACACTTTCACTTTTTTCATAGTTCAAGCATATTGGACCAGGGAACTGGTTTGCCATAAGTCCATTTAGAAAGATTGAGTATCTTCTGAACAATAGTGCACATAAAAATCACAAAGCATACTTAAAATTAGAGATTCTCCCCCCCCCCCCGCCCCGCACCCCCTGCCCACCCGCCAAACACTTTTTTCCTTTCCCTCCCTTCTTAGTTTTTTCTTTTTCCTGTCACTACCATGTGTTTGGAGCTGATGTGATGAGTCTGTGTATAAACTCACTATAACTTTTTTTTGGCCCTGCTGCACGGCATGTGGGATCTTAGTTCTCTGACTAGAGATAGAATCTGTGCCCCTGCATTGGAAGCATGAAGTCTTAACCCCTGGATTACCAGGGAATTCCCAAGAAAACCAATTTTTTAAAATTGTAACTTTTGAATTTTTTCCTCCAATTTTATTGAGATATTGTTAACATATGGTACTGTATATGTTTAAGGGTATATATTATAATGATTTGGTTTACATACATCATGAGGTGATTATCACAGTAAGTTTAGTGACCATCCATCTCATAAAGATACAAAATTAAACAAATAGAAGAAAATTGGTTTTTTGTGATGAGAACTTAGAATTTACTCTCTTTCATATAAAACATGCAGCACTATTATATTTATCATGTTGTACAGTGCATTCCTAGTACTTCTTTATCTTACAGCTTTTGACCACCTTCATCCAATTTCCTCTGCCTCTGGCAGCCACAAATCTGATCTCTTTCACTGAGTTTGTTTGTTTGAAGTGTAATTGACCTACAACAATTCATTAGGTCCTGTTACACAACATACTGACTTAGTATTTCTGTCTTTTCTTTCCTTGTGACTTTCTGGCTGTCTTTGTTGCTGTGTTTGAATTCTTTTCTCTTTTCTATGTGTACTATTGTAGATTTTTGGTTTTGTGGTTACCGTGAAGTTTATATCTGTCTGTCTGTAAATGATTATTTCAAGTTGCTGATCTCTAAACACATTTTAACAACCCTGCATTTTTACTCCCCACTCTCCCACATTTACTGTTTTTGACATCATATTTTACACCTTTTCCTGTTTTGTATGACTTACTGTGAATATAGATGGTTTTACTACTTTTGTCTTTTAACTTTCCTATGAGGTTGATTTACTTCCTTTCCTGGATATTTGCCTTTACCTTTCATAATTTTCATGTTTCTGGTTGTAACCTTTTTTGCTTAAGAGAAGTCCCTTTAACATTTCTTCTAAAGCTGATTTGGTACTGAACTCTTCCCTTTTGCTTGTCTGTAAAAGTTTCAATCTCTGCATTAGATCTGAGTGAAAGCCTTGTCAGAGACCCATAATGTTTATTAACTTTTTTTTTCTTCATACTTTAAAATTTTAAGTTGGAAGTGAAATGCACATTTCTATTTTGCTTTTCTGATTAACCTCATAAAAATTTTTTTGTCGTGTTCAGAAACCATTAACATTTCATTGCTTTTATGGTATTGCCTCGTATGTTAGGTCATTATTTACTTAACCTTCTGTTGTTGGACATTTAGATTGTGTCTCATTTATTTCTGATAAATAACATTGGAATAAACATCTTTGCAGGAAATTTTTTTCTATGTGTAGATTTTTTTATCTCCCCTTTTTCCTGAAAATATTTTTAACAGCTTTTGAAACATACTGTCAAAATGTTTTCCAGAAGGATTCAGCTGGCTAAAATCACCAGCAATAAACTGGAGTTAACATTCATCTTCACCAGCATTATGTTCATTTAAAAACCCATAGTTTTGGTTCACCAGGAAAAAATGGTATGTAATTATGGAACCATCCCTTGTTGTAGTCAGTACATGTTTTGTGTACATGTAAGCATAAATTTGGTACTTCATTCTAAGTATTTTTTCTACCAAGAATTTAAATTTTCAAGAGTTCTTGAGGAAACTTGTTAGTGATCAATGAGTGGTAGTTCCCTTGAATTTTTCTGTTGTTTAAACAGTTGGTAATAAACAGGGACAGTGTCTTTTTTGCCACGATCGGAATATTAAAAACACTGAGCCCTCTTCTGTTCTCTTTCTATACATTTTGGAAATTGAAGGTTTAAGTTGATCTTAAGTTTGTACTCAATCGTTCAGTCGTGTCCAACTCTTTGAGACCCTATGGGCTGTAGCCCACCAGGCTCCTCTGTCAGTAGGATTTGCAGGCAAGAGTACTGGAGTGGGTTGTCATTTCCTTCTTCAGGTCTAAGTTTGGAGTTAGTTTGTTAGAAAAACAAAGTTTTTATTTCTGCTGAAACTATTTGTAACAGCAAATGAACAACATTTCAAATGAACATCTGTCCAAACATTTAGTGGTAAATTAGAGTGTGAAATATTGAAGTTTTACCATTTGTCCATTGTCAATAAACCTCTTCTAATTGTGTGATCTACTTAGATTGCTGTTACATCTCTTGATTTCAGACATAACTCTTGTCTCTGTTTCTTGGTTTATCAGTTTTGAAGATTCTCTGATTTAAAAAAATTGGGGTCTATGCTTTTCTCCTTTTCCTTTCTCCTCAATGTTTGATATTTATGTATTTTCTTTCTTTCTTTAAAAATATTTATTTTTGTTTAATTATTATTTATTTGGTTGTGCCAGGTCTTAATTTTGACATGTGGGGTCTTTTAGTTGTGGTGTGTAAACTCTTCAGTTGCGGCATGTGGCACCTAGTTCCCTGACCAGGATTTGAACCCAGACCCCCTGCATTGGGAGTGCAGAGTCTTAGCCACTTGAACTACCAGGGAACCCCAATTTATATGTTTTCATTTCTTGTATTATTTCATTTGTTACCTTAAGTGGTAATTGCGAGCCTGTATCTCTGTTGTGTTACTAAGATTCCTAGACTCTTGGTTTCCCCTTGAGTTCTGGAAAGTGCCTCCAAGCGGAAGTGCTGGGGGGCGGTTGGTGCTTGTCCTTCGTTTCTTCTCTTAGGGATCGTAGTTCTGAGCTGCTTGTTCTGTGGTATAAGGCCTGAAAATACTCGTTTCCTATATTTTATTTACTTTTCTAGTTGTTCATGGCAGGAACATAATTTTGGATCCTCCTGGCTGGAAGCTGGTGTCTTTTAATGGCTTCTTAACTCCTGAATCTAGTGTTTGCTTCATGGCCCTTGTATTGAAGTCTTCAGAGGGAAGCTAGTTCCTTTTCTTTTTAAATACCATCTTTTCCTGTGAGGCTGCCTATTTCTGACTTTCTGTTTCCTTTACTGGATCCTCCTACTTTGCTTGGTACCTTATTAATTGCATCGGTAATTGTAATATTACCACCAAAAGTCACCTTTGCCAGACCCCATGCTAACTTGATACCTGTGTTTTCATTTTAATTCATAAAGCAACTGCTTAGTATTCTCTAGGGGTCTGTGTTACCCCTTCTTTCCTTCTGTGTATTCTCAAGTTTGGGGCCCCATCTGTTTGCTGATGACTTTTATATTTTTAGCACTGATTTCTGTACTGAGCTCTTAATCTGTCTACCTGATAGTCTGAGCATTTCCACCCAGACTTTTAAAAGGAGTACTGACCTACTGCAGTGTAAGTGGAACTCCTCTGTCTTTCTGTGTCCTATTCTTCATCTCAGTGTTATTTAACCCATGGTTAAACACACACCAAAAAACAAGCTTCCCACAGACAGACATACACTCTGCACGTTAATTTGACTTTCTAATCTCTTCTTGCACCTAGCCCTGCTTCTCCATTCCTGCTCTCCTTGTGTCGTTGCAGTTCTCATCTTCGGTCTGTTACTGACCTCCTAACTCATCGCTGCCTCTAGTTGTGTTCATCTAAAATCTGCAGTATTTCTAAATTTTAAATCAGAATGTGCTTCCTGGCTTAACTTGTCCAGTAATTCCTTAAATGCTGCTGGGCGACATCTGCCTTTGAACACAACACACAAATCTCCTTGTTAGACGTTCGCTTCTCTTACATCTTTCTTGTGTTGTTCCTATCACCTGCCCTCTCAGGCGGCATCCTCCCCGACCACACCATGCTTTTTTTTATATGTTTGTTCTTGCGGCTTCCTGTATCCACAGCTTTGACTTGGCTAATACTTCCGTGTTCATTTTTGAGGCTTATTCCCTTGTTTCCAGGCCTGTTCATTTTTTGCTCCCACACTCTCCCACGTGTAGCTCTAACAGTATGTCTGTTATGCATTTAAAGGATCTTTGTTTCACTTTCTTTTACTATATTAGAGGTCCTAGAAGACAAGACATTTTAAAACTCATATTTGTAACCTTTGCACTGCGGAATGCTTGACTGTCAGTCCACTTTTAGATAGTTCCTGTCTTAAATGACGACATGATTATCCATCCTTTTCCCTAATAGAAATGTGGATGTTTTCCTGGTCACCTATCTTTATCACATGTAACCAGCTCCGAGTTTCTCAATTCTGCTTTTACTGGGGTATATGTGTTTGCATTCTTTTGTTCACTTGTTTGTTCACTTGTTCATTCAGTAAATTTCCCTCAGGGCTACTGCCTGTAAGACTGTGAACTAACTATAATGCATGCCAAACATTGCATTGAATTTGTAGAATTTATAGATTAATTTTTGGAGGAGTAACATGTAAGTATTAATATAATTTTGGGTACCTGAGGAAAGTTTTATAAGTATTCCTCTTTTTTTTTTTTAAAGCTTACTTGTAAGTGTTTTAACACTTCTCTTAGTGTAGATGAGATTTTAAAAATTCTGTTGTATTTTCTAATTTGTCATTGTTCATCTATTGGGAACTGACCAAATGATCATCTTATCTGGCCAACTTACTCACCTTCTTGGTACTTTTCATAGGCTTAGGTTTTCAAATATTGGTTACATCAGTGACAAATATCAGGGTTGTTTTCCTTCGAGTACTTAGGAGTTCACTTTTTTTTTTTGCATCTTAGTACATTTCCTATCTTAGTACATTTGTTGAATAAAAACAGTGATATTTGGCATCCTGGAATTATTCTGGACTTTAATGAAAATGCTACTTTCTTAGCAGTACCTTGCTGAGTATGATGTTTATTTTGAATAATTTGTAGTCATTTTAAGGAGGCATCACCTGTTCACTTGCTAAGAGTTTTATCCTTAATCCATGTTGAATTTTATCAGTAACTTGGTTGGCATCGGTGGTGATCAAGTCAATATATTAATGTAAAGAATTACAGTAATAGATTTTCTGAAGACAGATCCTCAACATTTCTGCTTTTTCCTGATTTATTTAATGCAGTGCTAGATTTGAATGCTAATGGTTTATTGAGTATATTTTCATTTCCATTTGTAAGTAAGATTGGTTTATACTTTTATTTCACTTAGTTCTCTGCTTTTGTTTCAGAATTATGCTAGCATTATAAACTTTTTAAAGCATTTCACTTTTTTTAGATTGGAAAAACTGAAGTGTCTAAATAGAAGTTAGTTAATTTGTTATTTCTTAAAGCTGTAGTAGCATGTGTTGTAAAATCATTTAGAAAATGGCTATTTCTTGGCATCTTTATTTCCCCAAGTTTAGTAAAGTACCAGGGGCAAAGAGCTTCTTTAACTCTTGTTGAATTCTCTAGGTAAGTTCCTAGGAAATGATTTACTATGTAGAATTGTTTGTTATATTAACAGAGTTTGTTTTAGTCAGAGAAGCATTGTTACCCTGGCTAATTCAACAGGATATGAAATTAGTCTGGAAATGAAATACATGGAAATCTGTCTTCATGGATAGATTTTCTTCATAGAAAGATACTGTTTGGTGATAGTCTAAATTCAGAGCTGACCTTTATAGGAAAATGGTCTCAATAGTATCACTTAATAGAGTATTTGCATAATTACCATGTGTAAAAAGACCAAAGGTAACCATTTTATAAATGTATTCATGTCTTGGGTTATTTTTACTATTTTCTTTTTTTTAAAGCTTATTCTGTGATTTAGAGTCATTATAATTAATTTATAAGTAAATGATATTTTAGAAGTTAAAGAGCTTTAATTTCAATAAAATTGATTTGGTGTATACATTCACATTTCCCCCTTTTAAAAAAATTCAGTGTTTTCAGATATTCATAAAACTCTGGTATATTGTAGAAGTAATGGGACATCTGAGTGGTTCTCAGATTAATATAGCAAAGCAGTGGTTCTCAACCAGGGGCAGTGATGTCCCCATAGAACATTTGGCCTCATCTGGAGACTCTTTAATGGTCACAGTGGGAAGAAACCGCTGTCATTGAGTAGGTGGAGGCCGGAGGTGCTAGTGGACATAATGTACTGCACAGGATAGCCCCCTATAAAAAAGGATCTGTCCCCAAATGTTAGTGATGCCAAGGCTGAGAAACTCTGTTGTAAAAGGAAGCTAATATACACAAACACCCAACATAAAAATGTGTTCTTAGATGTGTGCTTATTCTTTCAGCATCTATAACTGTTAGTACAGTTTGCTGCTGCTGCTGCTGCTAAGTTGCTTCAGTCGTGTCCGACTCTGTGCAGCCCCATAGATGGCAGCCCACCAGGCTCCCCTGTCCCTGGGATTCTCCAGGCAAGAACACAGGAATGGGTTGCCATTTCCTTTTCCAATGCGTGAAAGTGAAAGTGAAGTCGCTCAGTGTGTCCGACTCTTAGTGACCTCATGGACTACAGCCTACCAGGCTCCTCCATCCATGGGATTTTCCAGGCAAGAGTACTGGAGTGGGGTACCATTGCCTTCTCCGTAGTACAGTTTACAAGGTCCTTATGCAAAGTGTGTGAAGAGTATTCTGCTCTTGACTGACATCTAGTGAGACATTTACAAATAAATGTAAAACTGAAAGTTGAAATTAAATAAGCGTGTAAATCAGAGTTACAGCTAGTTGTTTTTTCTGCTCTTAGGAATTTCACATATAAATAAACTAAGAAGAGAGTAAAGATTTGTTTAGGGCTACTGAGAAACAGGCTTCCCAGGTGGCTCAGTGGTAAAGAATCCGCCTGCCAATGCAGGAGATACAAGAAACGCAGGTTGGATCCCTGAGTTGGGAACATTAGTTGGAAAAAGGAAATAGCAACCCAGTCCAATATTCTTGCCTGAAAAATCCCATGGACAGAGGAACCTTGCAAGCTACAGTCCATAAGGTCAAAAAGAGCCGGGCACAACTGAGCGACTGAGCACACACACGCACACACACACACTGAGAAATTATAACTGGGAAGGAGTAGTATGTGGTAAATTCTTGGCTGAAGTACTACTATATCTCCTTTATCTTTTACTTATATTCTTGATTTAATATTAGAGCTTAGGATATAAAATTTTTTTATAGTTTTCTGAGTAAGTGCTGACTTCTGTGTAAGACGTTTTGTATTTTAAAAATTGCTTTAAAATTGTGGAGTTTTAGAGCCAGTGGAGACCTAAGTGGTTTAATCCAATTTCTTCACTTACAGAGATTAAACAGTTCTGTTTCATAGAGATGAAGCGATCTAGTCTGTGGTTTTGCAGCTTGTCAGGCCAGATCTTAAACTGGAGCCCGCCGCTCCCAGCTGCTAGTTGAGTGTGCTCTCAGGGTGAGGGGCAGTAACTAAGTACACTCTGGGTTCTTCTGAAAGCTTTTATGTTTGTTTTTCAAACTATGAATATTAAAACTGTTAAATTCTTATTTTTTCAAACTATGAACATTAAAACTTAAATTCTCATTTCCTTTAATATATATACACACCTCCATATATGTTTTAAAATGAATTTGCATTTATGTTTATAAATCTCATGTTTTATTTAATTTTTATTTATAAGCATTATACATGTGTAAACATGGGTATTTCAAATCTTTCATAGGCAACGACACCTCCAAATCAAGGGCGACCTGATTCTCCTGTCTACGCTAACCTGCAAGAACTGAAGATATCCCAGTCGGCTCTTCCCCCGCTCCCCGGAAGCCCAGCAATTCAGATTAATGGAGAATGGGAAACTCATAAAGATAGTTCAGGGCGTTGTTATTACTATAACAGAGGTACACAGGAAAGAACTTGGAAACCCCCTCGTTGGACTCGAGATACGAACACAAGCAAAGGAGATTCCCAGAGTCCAGGGGATCAAGAGGTATGAGGAGCTAGGGGGTCAACCAGTGAGTTACGGAGCTTTTTCTCTTTTCGTTCCTCAGAGAAGTAAATAGGTTTGCTTCTAACCTTTGAAATCTCTAAGATACTAAATCTTCTTTCCAAGTTTTATCATATTACTGCTTGTTGCTTCCTAGTGTGTAGATAGTAGACAGCAGCTAGCCCTGTGGCATGCTTACTTGTCTAGAGTTAACTGGGTTAATGTTGCCTATTGCCCTTGGTTTCCCTCACATGCTAGAAGATACTAATCCAGTCATTGTCATTGCCAAAGCAGTTACGATTTTTTAGAAAAAGAAGGGAAGAAAATATATGATGTGATTTAGCCAAACAAAAACCCAGTTATTTGATGCTTTTCTTTATGATTTGATGGGACTGGCAAGATACTTCTCAGTTTTTGTTAGAGGTACAAGATCACTTTTTATGTCTGTGTAGGGGAAATAAGTATAATACAAGTCCTTTGCTACAGGCTGAACATCCTCTAAGTCTGACAGTTCACTCTAAAAACATTATTTCTTGATTGGCTGGTTGTTTTCTGTTTTTTTGGCCATGCCATGTAGCTTGTGGAATCTTAGTTCCCCTACCAGGGGTCGAATCTGTGCGCCTGCAGTGGAAGTGTGGATCTTAACCACTGAACTACCAGGGAAGTCCCTAAAATCATCATTTTCTCTGACAAGTGTCCATTACCATTTCCCCAACCTTGGTTTCATAGACACACACATAGACACACATACTCAGTGCAACACACACACACACCCCTGGAGGGCGGTGCAACACACACACACACACACACACACACACACACACACACACACCACCACCATCCACACACACACACCCACCCCCCCAAACA